>NW_024431277.1:0-8522 GCF_017639785.1 Mesocricetus auratus
TAAATTTAAACTGGAAAATAAAATTAAAAAAAAGAAATTATGGCCTTGTAAGTTTAGAGTAGTAAATTGTATTAATATATGTAGATACTATATGATTTGTGTGGGTGTACACATTTTAATGTGCATCTATGTATACTTAGTTGTGTATACATATACTAGATTTTTTTGCCCCCACCTTGGTGTATACGATTTGATTATACCCATATGTGGATATATTTCTTCAGTAAATAAATTCAAGTCTCAGAAAAAATAAAATAAAAAAGGAGTTTGACATGCAGAAGACCTGAGACAAGAATTACTAAGAACACTGACATTCAATGGACTGTGAGGGTACAACAACATGGAGGGAAGACATGGCTGTACTAGCTTTCAAAATACTTTTTCCACCTGGTGACTTCCTTCCTACCATAATTCCAAGGCCATCACAGGCTGTAGATCTGTGCTGCTACATCTGTAGCAAAAACAATTGATGCTTAACTTAATGTATTTAGTTTGGGTTTTTGGTTTGATTTTGTTGGCTTTGTTTTTTTAGTTTTCCTTGTTCTTCTTTTTGTTGTTATTGTTGTTTTTACAAGTGTGCTCACAGTTTATATAGACTGTTCCCTTTATGTCTGCTTTTAGTAAATTGTAGGATGATGAACACAAGTAAACTTGCATTGTGACAAAATATAGAGGATATACAGATTATTCTGAGACCTAAAAATGTTCCAGAATGCTCCTTGCCTGTGACTCAGTGAAACACCCGTGGATTCTGACCCAGACTTGAGGTGTCCATGCAGGGGATCTCAGCTCTCAAACCTGGAAGGCAGTTGCATTTCTCAGGCAGCTGTTTTCTAGTTGCCCCTCATTACACACCTCCAATAAGGAAAGAAGGAACTTCCTCAGCTTATTCACAAATGCAGACTCTCCATTCAACTTACCTCAGAATTCACAAGTCTGTGGGTTTAGAAGCTAGGAAGCAATT
The DNA here is from genome assembly GCF_017639785.1 of Mesocricetus auratus. NCBI lineage: Eukaryota > Metazoa > Chordata > Mammalia > Rodentia > Cricetidae > Mesocricetus > Mesocricetus auratus. The sequence goes on from NW_024431277.1 coordinate 965, forward strand.
ACCATAGTGTACAGGCAGGCAGGTCTTTCCGGAGAATCCAAAAAATCCTGGCATATAACTCCAAGTACATGACTATAGATGGCTTGAGAATCATGCAGAACATGATCACCAGACTCACAAAGTGACATCACTGACAACATAGGTTGCACAGACAATGTTCACTGTACTTAAAGTTATCCACTCTTGTTTAAGTACAGTAATGACCACCCTAGAGCTGGCACACTCTTCTAGTCTCTATTTCCATTTGGTCTCATTTTGATGCTGGTCCTCCATTAATCAACACTTTGCTGTAAGATTTAAAACAAAGAGCTCCAAGGAGAACAGCTTTACCTTGCCAGTTCCTGGATTCTGGGAGTGACAAATTACTAGCCTGGAATCCTTCACTTCTGGAAGACCTGAAAGGCAGTGCATTCCAATTTCTTCCCAGAAGCCACAATTCCTGTGCTCCATTGCTCAAATTCCAAGCTAAACAAAACCTTCTTTAGCACCCCATCTTCAGCGGAGGACTTGCTGTACTTCCTTTTGGACATTTTCTTTGACAGTTTAAACTGAGGCTGGAGATCAGCCATCTTCTGCCTTTTTCCTGTCTGTCTCCCCTCCAAATGCAGTTGGTGTTGCTACAACATAAGTGACCTCACAGGATTCCATGGTCTCCAGGACGCAATGGAATTTTAGGGAAGGGCCTGCTAATGTCATGTGGACCAAACATAGCCTCCCTACTAACCAGCTTTCCTCCTAATTGTGCAGAATTGAGGTTTCCCTATCCAGGAATCTCTCTGGGACACAAATCAAATCCATCATTTCTTCCTTCTTCCAACTAAACGTTGTACATCCTTTAGAATCTCCCACATGGGGGATCAACTCTGTAGATTAGAGGGTCTATGCAGTGTGCATTTGCTTCCTGTGTAAACATTTTTGGTTATAAGAGGAATTAGGGGTTGAGGAGTTAAAACCTAGGCAGGCGTGTGTCAACTAGAAGTAGTAAGAGCCCAAAACACAGTGTTGGGCAGGATAACCAAAATGCTCTAATTTCAGTTTGCCAGATTGTTCACATCCACCTGGTATCTAATTCATGCCATGCATATCCAATCTGAGCTCAAGCTTTGAAACACTGTTACTTTTTATCAAAATTAATATGTCTACACGAATGGAGAAATCTTGCCATTGCAATTTACTTCTCAGTTCAAATTCTAGTAGGTTTTAAAAGATAAGTAAAAACAAGTCAGGCCCATATGTACTCTACCCTAGTCCCTGGGGGTCTGCAGGGAAAGATCTAATGTGGTTAAGTGTGTTTCTTAAAGCTTCAGCTGAGCAGTTTTTGGTGGAGTCTTCTGACCAACCAGCTTGGTAGAAGCCTGCATAAAAGCCAATTGCCTGTGAAGGAAAGCATATCTTTGCAAGCATAGCAAGTCAGAACAATGGTTGATGCTGCTCTTTTACCACAGCATATCTCAGAATGTACTGAGAAATGGATTCTTCCAGATGACTACTTTATTCTTGTCAAGTTCAACTGGAGTGACATCATCACAAATATGCCATAACATTATGAAGTTTGGGAACCAGTACCCTTCAAGGTCTCTTTGACAGACAAATTCAAATTCCTATGCTTGGACTAGATCCAATTGGTAGGCACTGATTGCTCTCTCAACCATCACACTTCTTCTTTTCTAATTATATTATGTTTTTCAGATAGGTTCTTATGTACAAAAGATGTGCCTAAGCCTCTTGATATTTCTGTTACTAATTCCATGGTACTGGAATCAGAGATATGTCACCACACCCCATGCATGCAATCTAATCATTATTGTTTTGTTCATTTAGTGATGCCCATTTCCTCTTCAGTAAGGTGGGTAATAATTGAAAAATAAGATGTGGTCTGTATTCTTGTCTGCATTGCCAATACCTGCTTAGTTATATTGCCAATCTATCACCAGAAACACAGCAATGAAATCTTCTATATTTATATATAGGTTCTCTACATATATCTGCGCTTCATTTGATATTTTCCCCAAAATTATTGACTGTCACAATCCAGTAAAACGAAGAACTCCGGTATGGAAAATTTTAATAACATCTGTGATATTTTTGTATGCCTCTCTGAAGGATGTTACAGGGTTCAATTTCCAATCTTTCCTCCCCCAACACTAAGATTGAATTTAGGATATGGAACATGCATGGCAAGCTCCCTATCTCTCAGTTACATTCCTAGACAGGAACTTCATTCCATTCATCTGCTACAACTACTACCAGGCAAGTGGCTACAATAGAATGAACTGTCAATTTGGATACCATAAGAATGGTCCCTGAGAACAGGTGACAGATTTCATTCAAGACTAAGACTTTCTTTGAAAGCAAAGAAGAATGGCCTCTGTCCAAATTGCAGACTATGCACAGTTTAGTCTGAGAAATGTTCATATTTTATGAATACTTGGTTGACAGTACTACAGCTCCAGGCTGCCAACTTAGTAACACACATAATCTGTCACTATATTTTGAAGTGTGATCTCATACATAATCCATCATGGAATAAATGTTTTCTTTTTCAGTCCATCTTCTTTTCCCAGTTTCAAAGAGGATGGATTACAATCAACTGCATGCACAGTACTATACATCCTGTATTGTGATATTTGGCTCCTCCTCCTCCTTTTCCACCTAATCTTTATTATTATTCTTTTTCTTCTTCTTCCTCTACTCCTTCCTGTTACTCTTATGTTATTATAGTTATTAATACTATTTGGTAAGCTGAAAAAAATATTTTCTGGGTAGTAGTGGAATTCCTGAAAATCATTTTGTATACATGGCAGGCTACAATCCCCGAAAAACCCCACTGTATCTTCGTCTAAATAGTGAGATTTATAAAGTATACCTACATGCACAGTAATATTTAATAATTGATATTTATGACCTGTGTATGTGTTTTGACAGTTTGTACACATGTGTAGCAAAAGAGTTTCTGTGGAACCCAGAAAGGTAGAAGACAGCATCAGATACCTAAGAACACTAGGTATACAAGAGTGTGAAGAAACCCACCTCAGGTTTGCAGAAACAAATTCAAAAATCATAGAAGAAACCTTTCCAGAAATAAAGAAAGACATGCCAAAGAATGTACAAGAACGCTACAGAACACCAAAGTCGGGCACAAAATGTCTCCATGACAAATAGCATTCAAAACACCAAACATAAGGAATAAAGTAAGAATATTAAGAGCAGCAAAGGAAAAAACCAAGTAACATATAAGCCTTAATCTATCAAAATTACAACTGATTCTCCATAAATACTGTAAAATCCAGAAGGTGCTGGAAAGATATTATCCTAAAAGTGTGAGGACATTGATGTCTGCCCAGACTACTATACACAGCAAAAATTTTAATCATTATAGATGGAGAAAACGAGGTATTTCACAACAAACCCAGATATAAACAGTACATATCCACTAATGCAATCCTACAGTCAGTACTGAAAGGAATACTCAAGCCTAAGTAAGATAACTAAACTTACAAAAACATAAGAAATACATAATAACACTTTGCCAAAAGCCAAAATTTAAAGCTAATCTCCAAACACCAAATAATCAAATTAAAAATTGTGATGCAAGAACTGAATACATAATTCTCAATAGAGGAGTCTAAAATGACTGAAATATACATTTAAGAAATTGCTCCACATCCTTAGCCATCATGGAAACACAAATAAAAATATCTCTGAGATACCAATTTGCTCAGGTCAGAATGACAAAAACCGAGACACAATGAGAATTTATACTGGAGTGGATGTGGAGAAAGGGGAACACTACACCACTGCTGGTGGGAGTGCCAATATTCACAGCCACTTTAGATATCAGTATCGAGATTCCTTGGGAAAATGTTAATCACTCTACCACCACATCCAGAAATTCCTCTCTTAGTCATATACCCAAAATGTGCACATTCATACAATAAGGACATCTCTTCAACTATGTTAAAACAACATTATTTGTAATACCCAGAAACTTGAAGCAACCTATGTGCTCCTCAACTGAAAAGTGGATAGAGAACATGTGGCATATTTACACAATGGACTACTGGTAAGCAGAAAAATAATGGAATCTTGAAATTCAGAAGGAAATGGATGGAATGAGAAGAAACTATCCTGAATGAGGAAACCCAGTCACAAAAAGACAAATATATGAGTGCATATATTGATTATAGACATAGAGCCTAGGATTACCAGGTTACAATTCACAGAGCCAGAGAAGCTAGGACACAAGCAGAACCCTAGAAGTACCATACATGTTCCCTCGGAGGAGAACAAAGGGCTTAGAACTCCTGAGAAAATTGGTGATTGGGGGGAAAGGGAGAGCTAGCTAGGCAAATGAGAATGGGAGAAGAGGGGAGATGAGGACATGAGGGAGCAGGAAGTCTGGAGAAGAATGGAATAGATCAAGATATAAGATAACATAATAGAGGGAACCGCTATAGGTTTAAAGAGAAATCTGGCAATAAGGAAGTGTCCAGAGATCTACAAGTAAGACACCATCTAACTATGTAAGCAATAGTGTAGTGACTTCCTTGAATGTCTTTCACTTAAAATGATATTGATGACTACCTTATGTGTCATCCTGGGGCATTCATAATCCCTCAATATATATCCCAAGTGAATGCTCAAAGTCATGATATTTATGTACTGATGTCTCCATCACTGATGATTTTGAAGCACATAACCTCACTATGAATAGATTGCTAAAAAAAGCAAAAAAGTATGGTGAGGTCTCTTTGTGCACTCTGAAAGTTCTCAAACTTGAGTTCTTCTCAAGTACCATCAACATCTTTCATTGCAGAGATTCCTATCAAGCTCCACTGCACTGATTCTCATGTCAAGATGTCACTAAGTTGTGGTTACTTTCTTTAGGAAGATAAAGAGACAAGGTTTCCCTACATATCGCTGCCTGGGATCAAATTCACTGTATTACTAAATACAACTACCCTCTTCCCTCCCTTCCACCTCCACCAATGTTATTCCAGTTCATTTTTACTCTTTCTTGTACCACTCTCCTTCTCCCAGTTATGATATTACAAGCTTGTACATGAAAAAAACTGAACCCACAATGACACATATCATTATGCAGGCTTTATTTTATTTTATTTTTCTAAAAGTTCTGTCTAAAACTCAAGAGAAACTGACAATTACTATTCTCCTCATGGCAGACCACCACTTTTCAGAGTAGGAAATACAGAAATATGCCAACAGTCTTCTGAATCATCCTACTCCCTCATCTTGCCTCTTTTCTACCAAGTGAGATATCCTCTCTCTATGTAGTCCTGGTGCAATACTCAGTACTGTGTTGTTTTTACTATTCTGTGTCTACTAAGCTGTGCTGTACTCATAGTCTAGTGTCAAAAATTTGTACCCCTCAATGGCACCAGGTTCATTGCTTGTTATCTCTTTTTTTAAAGATTTTTTTATTTATTTTTCAGTTTAAATTTAGATAAGAAACAAGGTTACTTCACAAGTAAGTTCCAGGGCCCTCTCCCTTTCCCTCCCCTCCTCCAGTGCCCTCTCCCCAACCTCCATTAGTCCCTCATTTCTCCAGGGAGGGTGAGGCCCTCCATGGGGGTGTCCATAGTTTGTCATTTCATATAGGCCAGGGCCTAGAAGCTTTCCAAAGAGATCAGGGTGAGAGTGCACCTCACATTGTTGGATGGGAGTCCAAAGTCCGTGTATATACTCAGGATGGGTAGGACTCCTCACTGACACTCACATTCAGGGGGTCTTGATCAGTCCCATGCTGGATTCGCAGGCTGATGCCTTGGATTCAAGAGTTAACCTTTGTCATGTCAGCTGTTTCTGGGGGTTAAACCAGCCCAGTCTTAATCCCTTTGGTCATCAGTCCTCCCTCTCTGTTACTGGCTTTCTAGAGTTCATCTTAGTACTTAACCGAGGGACTCTGCCTCTTCTTCGATCAGCCACTGAATGAAGTTTCTGTTTCCCAGACTCTCTGGCCATGGGATTGTAGGCTGGCCCTCCCCAGATCTATGTCTAAAATCCATATATGAGAGAGTACATGTCATATTTCTCTTTTTGTGACTGGGTTACGTTACTCAGGATGGTATCTTCTAGTGTCATCCATTTGGCTGGGAATCTCAGCATTCCATTGTTTTTTTTCTGCTGAATAGTACTCCATTGTGTAAATATACCACATTTTCTCTATCCACTCATCGGATGAGGGACATCTAGGTTGCTTCCAAGTTCTGGATATTACAAATAATGCTGCTATGAACATAGTGGAACAGACATCTTTGTTGTACGAATGGGCATCTTTTGGATATATGCCTAAGAGTGGAGTTGTTGGGTCTTGTGGTAGGTTTATTCCCATTTTTCTGAGGAATCTCCATATTGATTTTCAAAGTGGCTGAACCAGTTGGAACTCCCAACAGCAATGGAGGAGTGTCCCCTTTTTACCCCATCATCACCAGCATAAATTGTCGTTGGTGTTTTTGATTTTAGCCATTCTGACAGGTTTGAGATGGTATCACAGAGATTTTTGATTTGCATTTCCTGGATGGCTAATGATTTTGAGCACTTTCTCAAGTGCCTCTCAGCCATTTTAGACTCCTCTATTGAAAATTCTCTATTTAGTTTTGCAGCCCACTTTTTAATTGGGTCCTTTGATGTTTTGGAGACTTGCTTCTTGAGTTCTTTGTAAATTTTGGAGATCAACCCTCTGTCAGATGTGTGATTAGTGAATATATTTTCCCATTCTGTGGGCTGCCTTTTTGTCTTGCTGACTGTGTCCTTTGCCTTACAGAAGCTTCTCAGTTTCAGTAGGTCCCATTTATTAATTGTTGATCTCACTGTATGTGCTAGTTGTGTTATGTTCAGGAAGCTGTCTCCTATACCATTTCTTTCAAGGATACCACCCACTTTCTCTTCTAAGAGGTTCAGTTTGGCTGGATTTATGTTGAGGTCTTTGATCCATTTGGACTTAAGTTTTGTGCATGGCAATAAACATGGATCGATCTGCATTCCTCTACATGCCAGCCTCCAGTTATGCCAGCACCATTTGTTGAAAATGCTTTCTTTATTCCATTGTATATTTTTAGCTTCTTTGTCAAAGATCAGATGTTTGTACGTGTGTGGGTTAATATCCGGGTTTTCAATTCAATTCCATTGCTCTACCTGTCTATTTTTGTGCCAAAACCAAGCTGTTTTCAGGACTATAGCTCTATAACAGAGCTTGAGGTCAGGGATGGTGATGCCTCCGGACATGGCCTTGTTGAACAGGTTGTTTTGGCTATCCTGGGTCTTTTGTTTTTCCATACAAAATTAATTATTAGTCTTTCAATGTCTGTGAAGCATTGTGCTGGGAATTTAATGGGGATTGCATTGAATCTGTAGATTGCTTTTGGCAGAATTGCCATTTTTACTACATTGATCCTACCTATCCAAGAGCATGGGAGATCTTTCCATTTTCTGAGGGCTTCTTTAATTTCTTTCTTTAAAGATTCAACGTTCTTGCGACCCAGGGATGGTGCAATTGAGCATTATTCAATTTCCATGAGTTTATATGTTTTCTTCAATT
>NW_024431278.1:0-1230 GCF_017639785.1 Mesocricetus auratus
ATGTCAGAATGGCTAAAATCAAAAACACCAATGACAATTTATGCTGGAGAGGATGTGGTGAAAGGGGGACACCCCTCCATTGCTGGTGGGAGTGCCAACTTGTTCAGCCACTTTGGAAATCAGTATGGAGATTCCTCATAAAAATGGGAATAAACCTACCACAAGACCCAGCAACTCCACTCTTAGGCATATATCCAAAAGATGCCCATTCATACAACAAAGATGTCTCGTTCCACTATGTTCATAGCAGCTTTATTTGTAATAGCCAGAACTTGGAAGCAACCTAGATGTCCCTCACTCGAAGAGTGGATAGAGAAAATGTGGTACATCTACACAATGGAGTACTATTCAGCAGAAAATAATAATGGAATCATGAGATTTGCAGGCAAATGGATGACACTGGAAGAAACCATCCTGAGTGAGGTAACCCAGTCACAAAAAGAGAAACATGGCATGTACTCTCTCATATATGGATTTTAGACATAGATCTGGGGAGTGCCAGCCTACAATCCTATGGCCAGAGAGTCTGGGAAACAGAAACTTCATTTAGTGGCTGATCGAAGAAGAGGCAGACTCCCTTGGTTAAGTACTGAGCTGAACTCAAGAAAGCCAGTAACAGAGAGGGAGGACTGATGATCAAAGGGATTAAGACTGGGCTGGTTTAACTCCCAGAAACAGCTGACCAGACAAAGGTTAACTCTTGAATCCCAGGCATCAGTCTGGGAATCCAGCATGGGACTGATCAAGACCCCCTGAATCTGGGTGTCAATGAGGAGGCCTAGGGAATCTATTGAGCCTTGGGCAGCAGTTCAGTACCCATCCCAAGTATACACACAGACTTTGGACTCCCATAGAACAATGTGAGGTGCACTCTCACCCTGAACTCTTGGGGAAGGGTCTAGGCCCTGCCCTATATGAAATGACAGACTATGGACACCCCCATGGAGGGCCTCACCCTCCCTGGGGGAATGAGGGGATAACGGGGGGTTGTTGAGGGGAGGGCACGGGGAGAGGGGAGGGAATGGGAGAGGGACCTGGAACTGACTTGTGAAGCAACCTTGTTTCTTATCTAAATTTAAACTGGAAAATAAAATAAAAAACAAAACAAAAAAAAGCAAAATGTGCACAACAATATTTTTTCTTGTAAGAAGACATAAACAGTTATGCACTAAAATTAGAATGATAATGCCCTGTAAATGTAAAATGGAATTATATTGGCAAACTTTGCAT
>NW_024431279.1:0-42742 GCF_017639785.1 Mesocricetus auratus
ACTCACACAAAGGTGATCTCAGTACCTGGGATACCCACCTTAATCCTAGGACTCCTGAGGGGTATTTAAGACAGGAATAGGGTCTCAGCGCTGGCATTCATTCTCCATCTACATTGAGGGTGGTTAGACATTGAAGTCTCGAGTTTCTCCAGCCACACTGAGGAAAGGCAGCAGTCTGAGTTTTGTTGGAGTCAGGATCACCTTTCAGTCTAAGGTAGAGTAAGAACTAGTGGCCCTCTGCTTTGCTTTTCTGATCTTCAGCTTGAAGCTTGAACCCCAATATCTGTCCCTGGGCCATTTATTTGTCATGTTACACAGACCTTGAGTTGCATGCGTTGTGTGGAACAAGGAGAAAAGTCAGTCTACAGAGCCACAAAGGACAGTGTTCACAAGTTGTAGGTGACAGGTGATGCCCAATAAGGGTACGTGACAGGTCAGGTGACGGTTTACTATGGTGCTAGCCTGTGCTCACTGTGAAGGTGAGCTGTGTGCTGTGAGAGAAGATTTTCAGGACATGAGGGATTCCTCCAGCTGGGCTGCAAATCAGGGAGTTCCATAACTTCTCCCAAGAGCAGCACCAGTTGGGACCAAGTGAGCAAATAATTGAGCCTATAGGGGATTTTACCATTGAAAGCATGTCCCCAGTTTCATTTTAGTTTTGTTTATTTGACCCAAGCTGGGATTATCTGGGAAGAGGAACCTCGGTTGTTAAACAACTTCCAGCAGATTGCCTGTAGGTGAGTCTGCTTGGCATTTTCTTGATTAGCGATTGATGTGGGAGGGCCCAACTCACTGTTCATGCACCAAAGGCTGGGAAGATCGTCCTGGATTACACAGAATACAGTCTGAAGAAGCCAGTAAGCAGCATTCTCCCAAGGATGTTGCTTCAGTTCCTGCTTCAGGTTCCCTGCGTTGAGTTCCTGGTTGAACTTCTGCAGGGGTGGATTGTGACCTGGGGATTGGAAGATGAAGTCAACTCCTTTTGCTTATGGTGTTTTGTCATAGAAAAGCAGAGTAGCATGTACCACCACTGGGCATGTATGACAACATCACAGCTACCCAAACTCTTCTTTTTTCTGACAGAGGGCACCGCAATTATGGTTTAGTTCTAGTTATTATTACTTATGTGTATGTTCGTGTGGGTTCAGTACATGCCAATTGATTGAAGGTGCATGTGGAACCCAGAAGATGACATTAAATCCGAGGGGCCTGGAGTAGCAGGAGATTGCTCCCAGCCCTTTGTTGGTGTTTGGGAACGAACTCAGGTCCTCTACAAGAGCCGTTATCATTTTAAGAAACGAAACCACCTGCCCAGTCGCAGGATAACCATACTTGTATTCTTTGATGAACCCCAAACCTGAAACAAGTGCAGGCCCTTGGCAGATTCTACAGCTTTGCTGAGGAGTAGATCTCAGAAGCGCACCTCCTAAAAGTAAAGCCTAGAGAAAGAAGGCAGGTTGCTTATTGACATGATGGTGATCTTTTGTTGCATGTATGTGAGACACTCTATCCAGCTCAGGCCTGGAGCCCTCACTCCAGCCAAGTCCCAGAGCCCCCTCTACATCTAGGATTCACCAGCAAGTCTCTGGGCAAGTGCTGAAACCTGAGCCACATTTGACATCACAGCCTTTGGACCACTTAGGTAGAGGAAGTCTTGCTAGTTCTGCATGTCTGTTGCTTTCCATTTGTTACTCAGCCACGTAACAGCTATATAGCCATGGGAGCTTCCCGAGGCCACAGGCCCAAACTCTGACACCAGTATAAGGTCAGAACTAAGCAACCATGACTGTATGCACACAGATGTGACAAGAGAAGGCAACATCTGCAAAGGACCCAGAAAAACAAAAGGGTAAGTGCATCTGGATATTTAATCTTACAGATATTAAAAGGTAGCCATAGCATGGATGGTATCATGTTCTTTACAAGGTTTCCCATGGGTATATAGAATACTGTGCTGTATTTCTGGGTCTGAGGGTCTGTGGAGGGTTAGCCAGAGTGTCATAGAGACACCTTGGAGGATTTGTACATTGGGAATCATCAGAGATATGTCAGCAGTACATTAAACATCTCAGCTCCTGCTGCATTTACTCTTGGCCTTTCTTGGACATGGTGTGCATGGCCATTGACAGAGCAGCCACCTCCCATCCTAAATCCCCTCATGTTCTGGCTGATCCCTGTGGTCTCTGATCACCAAGCAGCAGAGGCTTAGGGCAGGAGGCCTCTGCTGGTCAATAGAAAACCACGACAGAACAGTGAGGCAAAGAAACACCAGAATCAGAGCCCAGAGAAGGACACTTCAGTAACATACATAGTCCTTTACTTTTTCTTTCATTCATTGATCCTGTCAGTTACATCAGCATCTGGACTAGGATGTAGAAGGATGTTGTGAACAGGACCAGAACAGAGTAAGCAACTTGTCCCCAGACACTGCTCCCAGGATACCAGGCCCCAGAGCTGGGTCTGAGGCTGGGAAGCAGGGCTCTAGAGATTCCTTTCACAATAGTTAATCTTTCCATGACTCACCTGCCAGGTCTCTGTCACAGACACTGGGAAGCTTGCAGAAGCGTCGTTCTGAAGATCAGAGTTATAAAGTGGACAAGGAGCAGTCTGGACTCCCTCCAGCTATGTTATTTCTCTGCCCTTCCCTCGGAGTCTGGCCTCCTGCAGGCCTGGTTCATATTCAGAGTGGTGGACCACTTTCTAGACAAGCTGATTGTGGGAAGCAATAGAGATCTTGTATTTGCTCTGCCATTACAGCTTGAGCAGGGGTGGTAACTGTCACCAGGTAGATAAGAATCCAGCCACTCAGCAGAGGTCTTTGTAAAATGTCACTTGGCCACTGCTCTGATTGAGTGTTGACGGGAGAGCCTTGTCCATAGATGACTAATAAAAACCCAGAGACAGATATTGTGGGGGAGCTGAAAGGTCAGAGAGGGGAAGCACCCGGGCCATTAGAGAGTTAACACCTCTACCAATGCTCAGACCGAAGCTGAGGTCTACCCAACCTCAGATTGCACTGCACTCCACCAAACCTCAGACTCCCTCAGAATGCAATCAGCTCCCATCTCCTCCTGCCTTCATTTTTCTCTAGTGCTGGGATTAAAGGCATACTATCCCAAGTGCTGAGGTCCCTTTGCATGAGTCCTGTTTCTCTTTTAGACTGGATCAATTTTGTGTATCTCAGTGTGACCGCAATCTAACAGAGATCCCTCTGCCTCAGACTCACATGTCCTGGCATTAAAGGTGTGTATCATTACTGCTTGGCCTCTATGGCTAATTTGTGTGTCTGTTGGGATTAAAGATGTGTACCACCACTGCCTGGCCTCTATGTGAGTGGCTAGCTTTGCACTCTGGCCCCCAGGCAAGCTTTATTCATTATTCCATATAAAATATCAACAAAATGATGTTAAATTTTCTGGTTATGATACCAACTGCAACTAGACCACCCCTTATTTTCGGTCTGCTGTGTCCTTTTCTGTAGACAGGGGTTAACATGGTTTTATCTTACTTCTTTTTGAAGCATTTCCAGTTTCACTGAAAGTGATTGGATGCTCTGCTAGCCCACGTTTAGACATTACAGACTTCAATAGTGTCTTCTAGGGATTGAAGACATTCAACGTAAGGTATTGCCCAATATGTGTAACGTCCGTACCCTTACGAACATTGGCCTACTTTATATCTGAAATCAAGAGATCTAGTTGAGATTTCTTTGGACTGGTATCAATATAGCGGTGCCTTGCACATCCTTTTTACTTCTGTTCATTTAGTTACTTAGTTTCCATCTCTTTCTCTGGAGACAGCATTTCAGAACGCATCCCAGGATGACCTTGAACTGGCAACAATCCTTTTGACAACAATCCTTCTCAGTGGTGGGATTGAACGCATGTTGTTAACATCTGGGACTGTCAGAAACCAGAGCTGGACTCCAACAACTTAAGTGAGGAAACCACAGAGATCCACGGGCAGGCCAATGACATTAGCACCCCAACAGTAACACTCCCTACTGCCTTCAGGGACAATAGATACGCAGGCTGAAATACACTCCTGAGAACAGGTGTAATACCCTGCAGAAGCAAGGGCCCAAACATCTCTTGATGGTATATCAGACTCAAGCCTGAGCAGGCTGACTGCCAGTAGGAAAGATCAGTACAGAAACTAGAAAAGGGCCTAGGACTGTCTGGCGGGGGGGGGCTCAAACTGTCCCAATCTCAAGTATCCGGCCCCCAGGGTTCTATACTCTGACCTACCATTCCTGTCCCACACCAGGTTCTTAAAGGGGTCGTTTATTAAAGCTGTTAGAGAAGGCTGGACACCCTGAGAATTTACCTCCCAGTGGAAACTGAAAGAACAGCAGATCCAATCCTCTGAAGATGGAACTAAATGAGGAGGTATGGGCTGCCTGATAATCTCTATGGGCTCCTGCATGTACTGCCACAGGTGTCATAGGGATGAATCCCCTGGTAATTACTGGCAAGGCTGAACCTAGATGCCTTTTTAACCACTGGGAATAAACCCTTTTGCAGCAGGATCTACAGGGCTTAGGAATCCCCTGATTCTTATCCCAGGGAAAACTGCAGAAAATTGACTGCAGATCCAAAGCTAGAGAAGGAAACATGATTGAAGTCTGTACATGAAGAGGAATGACTGGATGCTTGGATGTCTGTCATAAGTAGAGATTTCCCTTATTAAATCTGAGAGCTGAGAACCAGTTTTCCACAGCCTCTATCACTGTAGTGATGAATTATTATTTCCTTTATTTTTCATTATGGGGTTAATTTCAGCTCATTTGCACAAGACAGAATAGGCCACTTTTGGATGCAACTTTGCTCTCACGTGGCAGGGCACATTCTCAGCGGGGCTTGGTGTTCCCACAGAGACAAGAACTCAGACCCTGACCCTTTCTTACTTTTAGTCCTCCTCTTCTATATGAGAAAAGTCACCACAGCTCCTATAAGCACAGCTCCAAGACCCAGGCCAATAATAATTGCCATGATGGGGACAGGGAGCTGAGGAGGTTCTGTAGGAAGAGTGGAAGGAACAGTGATGCCTCTGACCTTCAGCTGTCAGTCATCATCCTGCTCCAGTTCCCCAAGGACTCCCACTCTCACTGTGAGAGGCTCTGTGATCACACCCAGTCCTTACCCCATCTCAGGGAGAGGGGCTCAGGCAGCCCCTCATGATTCACTTGGCATGTGTATCTCTGCTCCTCCCCAGGAGGCATCACTACAGCTGCCCACTTCTGGAAGGTCCCATTCCCTGAAGGCCTGGTGTCCATCACCTCCACGTCCTGTGTCTGATTGTCCCCATCCCTCTGCCAGATCAGGGTGATGTCAGCAGGGTAGAAGTCCAGGGCCCAGCACCTCAGGGTGATTTTCCCATCAGTGCTCGCCTTTTGGGTCACATGTGTTTGGGGAGGGTCTGAGAGAAACAACAGAAAAATTTAGGCATTTTTGCATTCTACTTGTGCTTCCAGAAAATCTCGTATGATAATGTTTGCGATGGGTGGGAGAGATGAAGACTCCACATATCAGCCTAGGTGCAGGACTTGAATAGGACAATACATTTCTGGGAAATCTTGAGAATCTGCGGTAATCAACACAGAGCAGGAGGAGCCTTTAGGTCTCCCTCCAGGATATAGTCTGGTTCTGACTGGATGAGGACAGAGAGACTCAGCAATCCTGGAGTGAGACCACCACAGTTGTGGTGTGTGTACAGGGAACTGGTCGGTGAAGAGGGTGTGATCCCTAGGAGAGCCTGCTCTCACTTCGAATCAGGAAACCCAGGAGTACTCTTGCAACTCTGTTGCAAGGCAGAGTCCTTGTCCCAGCTGCTCCCTCTTGAGGACTCCTCAGGGGACAGGAGCTCCAGTGCCAGAGCAGACAGACCAGTTAGTTCCCTTTCTTACCTGTTCTCAGCAAAATCTCCTTCCCTTTCTCCAGATGTTTCTGGAGAATCTCCACGCAGGTTTCCTCTAGGTATGTCCTCAGTGATTCTGCAAAGTCCTGTATTTTCCATTGGTACCTGATGATTTTTGCTGCCTTGCCAAACGCTGTCCAGGTGCTCAGGTCCTCGTTCAGGGCAATGTAGTCACAGCCATCATAGTTTAATTAGTAGTATCTGGGACTAAAGTACTCTCCAAGCAGCACCGAACATCCATGCATCATCTGGACTGTGTGATATCCTAGCCAAACCCCCATTCTCAGTCATGCCCACAGGTCAAGACCCTTGATAGGACCCTCTATTTGGTGGGCCCAGCCAATTTGACTTTTCTAATTTGCTAGATTTGGACTTCAGCTACGCAGAAATCCAGGCAGTGTCCTATGGCTCTATGGAGCCCATTCTCCATGGGCCACATTTTCTGAGGGTGAACATCAGACATGGTGACCAGGAGCAACCCCATGGAGAACTTCAAGGTTGGGATTTCTGATGGGAATTCACTCACGAGTTTTGTTCTGGTTGTGATGTGCAGCACTGCGTCCAGCTCTTCCGTTAATTACTTTGTGAGGTTCAAAGCTCTCTGTGTCTCATATTCCCAAAACTCTTGCTTCTCCTCATGTATCCACGGAGCACGGGGTTTCATCATTGGCTTGTCTGCTCTGCTGTTGTATCCCATGAACAGGGTGTCATCCACATAGCCAAGATAGGTGTACTGGTACTCCACGAAGCCGTCCCATGTTAGGAGGGCTTGGAAAAACAGCATCGTGTGTGGACCTAGGTGAAGGGTGCCTTTAGATTCTTACCTTCCTACTAAGATCTCATGCTGGTGCAAGGGGGCTCTAGCTGGGGGGCTTCAGCAGGAGTTAGAGGCCAGAAAGTATTATATAGAAGGGAACAGGCTGGTCTAGTGGGATAGAGAGGAGACAAGGTTCCATGTGATGCTACCCTAGGGTAGGAGTCCTTTTGCTGCTCTGGGTTATGTCCTTTCCCTCCCAACATCAACACTCACCCTCTAGATGGTTGGTCAGGGCCATCTTGGCAAGGAGCATCAGCAAGAGAACCTGGGGTGCAAGGGTCTTCATCCTGTAGGATGAGTGCAGACTGAGTCTCTGCTTTGTCTGCTCACAGTACAATCTTGATGTGGAGGAGTCTGATTGGCCTCTCTAAGAATTCCCAAGGGAAGTGAAACAGACCTTTTGGATTGGGCCATGGAGAGATGAAAACCTGGAGGAGGAATCTCTAGGGCCCTGCGTCTTCTACTCAGATCCATCTCTGTGTCCTGGCATCCTGGGAGCCGTGCTGGAGGACAAGTTGCATTATCTGATATTTGTTCAGCTGACCCTGATTACAACATCCTTCTGCATCCAGCTCAGGCTTTTGAGTCAGCATTCCTCCAACATGTCCATGTCTTAATGTCTACATAGGTTAGAAATTTATTTGCTCTCCAAGGCACTCATGATCATGTACATTGTATCAATCTAAGTTCATCATGTTAGAAACTGGGAATTTTAGAGACAATTCTCAACCGAACATATTAATAACAAGTGCATAGAAGCAGAATGCTTACAAAAAGTAATGACTATTTTCCAAAGTATAATCATATAGTGAGAAGACATTTACATTCCAGTCTGTCCTTAGCCTCATCTTCACCACTGAAACTCTCTCGGATTCTGATTTCCCTTTGTTACCATCTCTGTTTTATTTTCAAAGTGCAAAATACAGAAATATGTAGGACGTTTATTTTTAAGAAAAATTTCAGCTTGTGCTATGTGAATGTTTGTGTGTGTATGTGCGTTTGGGGACTGCAGTTTTCTCTGGAGGTTAGAAGAGGGTGTTAGAAACCCTGGAGGAGGATGCATAGGAGTTGTGAGCTCCCAGACTGCTGGAACTCCAGCTCTGGTCCACTTTACATATTAGCCATCTCTGTAGGCACAGCGGGGATACTTGTATGAAGGACTTCAGATCATTTTCCTGTCTTTTGAGGCAGAAATACTACTCACAGACATCCACAGTCTCCTCCTCTCCAGTGCTGAGCTGAAGGCGTGGGCCATTTTCCTGGGCTCATTGGGGATATTTATCTTTGATATTTCACTAGGTTCACACATGTGGTACCTACATTCTAGATGATACATCACTGAATCAATCCTTCATAATCTGCTGCATCCAAGTGCACAGCATCTCGGGTCTCCAGCTCATATTAACCAACTAGATATGTATGTCTGCCACTCCTAACTCCTCTTATCTACATAGAGAGTATGGCATACCAAGCACATAATCCCTAAATGAATGGTGTGTGGACGAAGTCGAGACTCTGCATTCACACACACACACACATACACACACACACACACATACACACACACACTACACCACACACACATACACACACACACACACACTACACACACACACACACATACCATGGATAAAATTCTTTGTTCCTCCTACCTTGTACTTTATTCCAACTTGCTTAAGAAATCTTCACATTTTCACAATTATAGAAAATTGAATCGATTATATCTTCTCCAACACTCCCTGCATTCCCCTACAGCAATGTGAAGCTCTATACTTTCTTGGGAGAATTTTACCAGGATGAGAGAACGGCAATCCCTCACCATATCATTGACCACGTCTGAGGGCTTACACACCTCTGTGGTGCAGTTTGTGGTAATATTAACAGATGAGATTTGATAATATTTACTTAAATGCATGAACACTGGAAGCGTTCTAAACTTGGTCAACAGTAGGCTACATTTTAAAAGTAACATTTCTTTAACACAAAATATACTCAATGCACGGGACTTTCCTTTGGTCCTGGATGCAGCAAACTGTGGAAGATTCAATGATGTTTCAAGGTCCTGAGGTAGGAATCACTTATGCTAATCTAGTGAAGTATCAAAGGAAGAATTCTCCAACGAGCCCAGTGTGGTGGCTTGTGGCTTTAATCTCAGTACTTAGGAGGCAGTGGAAGTTCTGTGAGTTCCTGGCCAGCCTGGAAAAGAAAAGAGTGAAATGATCAAAAGCTGTCAATAGGGATATTATCACTCCCAATGGCAGAGAGATGACTAAACTGTGACGAGGACCACACTGCAGTCCCAGAGGTTTGGGAACTCACAAATCCTGTGCATCTCACTCCTGGGTCGCTCTTTTTAATTATTCTTATTTAATCAACATTTGTTTCCACTTATTTTACACACTGACCACAGTTTCCCCTCCCTCTCCTCTTCCCGTTCCTTCCCTCCTGCCTGTAATACACCCCCATTCCGCAACCACTTAGCTCCTGGGTTTCTAACACCCCATTTTGGCCTTCACAGAGAGCTGTACACCAATAGCCGCACACACATATATGTAAACATACACATGAACAAAAAATAAAAATAAATCCTAAAAATAGCCTTCCTGTACATTTATGTGAAGTTACATTTCCCACCATGAACATAAAAGTAAAGAATTCAAAAGGAGAATCAGAATCCAAGGGATTTTCTAGAAGGATGTTGACAACGATGAGCAGACATGGAAACATCTCCCACTTTGACCAAATCATTGTCTTTTGGAGAACAGTTGTTATTATGGTAAGCATTCTGTTTTCATGAGTACATGCGCTTTATTATTAATAGGATCAGTGATGCAAATGTTGCATATCTCACATTTCCTAGTGTGGTGAACATGCGCTGATAGAACACCCACATTCCGGAGATCCTTTGAGGGCAGATTATTATCTAAGGTTGTGTAGGCATCCTGACAACCCAGTATTTGATTATTACTGACTCATTGGCCTCTAGTCTGTATTTAGAAGGCTTTGTGACCAAGTTATGGGAGTTAACAGTTCATCCTCAGACACTGCATCTAGGATCTCGGTCACCAGGGCTATACCTGAGCTGGAGAGGCAGGTCCCTAGAGACTCCTCTTCCAGGAGTTCACCTTTATCGTTACAGATCTCAATAGGTCTCTACAATTGGGACTTCTTAGAGGAGCCAATTAGCCTCCTCAATGTCAAGAGCAGAGTCTGTGCTCTTACCCATGAAGCAGGATGAAGACACTTGAGACCCACGCTCTCTTCCTGATGTTGCTGTGACTTAGTCTCCAGAGGGCAAAGTCTAGAGACAAAGGCTCCAACTTGGAAGAGCAACAGGAATCCATCCCTGCAGGGGGCAGCATTAGTGATGGCTTGCATCCTGCCAGCCAAGCCATAACCCTCTGCTTCCATTTCCATTCTGCAGCCCTGCAACTTTCTCCTCTCCCCTCACCCACACCCGCCCTGCCCCACGCCTACATGGGCTCCAAGGAGGAGGTCTAGCATTTCACCTACGGCTGCCCCTAGACACGCACTCCTTGTATTATTTCTGAACCCTTCTGACCTGGCCAAATCTCATGTAGACCCTGGGCATTTTTGTTGGCTATGTGGACCACACACAGTTCCTGAGATTCACCAACAGACCAGAGACCCTATACCTGAATCCCATACATGCCATGGATAGAGCAGTAGGAGCCAGAGCATTGACAGAGGCCGACACAGAGACCTGAGACATGGAAATGACTACACAGAAGAAGTGAAGAAAGTGGTCCATAACTCTATCCAGAGAGCCACTAGTGACTGAACCCTCCCCAGAAGTCCCAACCTTCCGGTTACCCTTGGTCACCACCTCTGCTATTTACTGCAGAAATTGTAACCCAAGGAGACTGTAGAATCCAGCTAGCTGCAGGAGTCTGAGTCTAAATCTGGCTTGGTAGAAAGGACCTGTGGTTATGGAGGACCCCCTGGAGGGTCCCACTAAGGGAACCAGCATTGTGGGAAGTGCCTGAGAGAGGGGACTTGGCCAGGATCTCTTACAATACAGGGGTAGTATGCCTGGAGGTACTCCCACTGAAGATAGTGGGAATTAGCCTACAATGGCCTGGTCCAGTGCACTCAGCAGCAGCAGGAGGAGAGTCTGGGGGACTCTCTGCTAGTCTGTGTTCACTTTACAATAAACATCAATAAATCTTGATTCTGAGGAGGTTGATTGTTTCTATACAAGTTACCACTGGCAGTGATAGAGAGTGTTTGAGTTGGGTCATGGAAAGATGAACTTTTGGAAGAAGAATCTTGAGGACCTTTTTCCCTGGCCAGTGCTGAGATTAAAAGCATGGACCCCCCCAACCAGTGTATCTGGAGGCTTTTACCTTTGACACATTATTAGATGTACACGGGAGATACCTACATTCATTTCAATGTAATGTTAAACCCTATTGAATGCTTCATAGTGTGCTGAATTGGTCCTTTTTAATAGGAGAGCTTTGTTCATTGAGTGACTCTTGTATTATTACATTGTGCTTTTAAAAAGGAGATTATTGTTGACCAAGTTCTTTAGTCTCTCTGTGTTCACTCATTACATCAATACTATCAAATTTGTTAATATTAGCATAAATTTCACCAAAACTTTATGTGCATTAAGAAGTCATTAAGGTTATTGAGAGTAATTCAAGTAATCTCAAACTGGTAAAATTCTCATCAGAGGTTAGAGATTAACAATTCTGTAGGAAGCGTCATTCACATAGGGTCTTTCTTTCTGTGCCGTTATCTGACTAGCCATTCAGTGTGTTGTGGATGATCTTTCTGTATACCGTGAACATGTGTCTCTGCTTAAGGTGTCATCTGATTGGTTTATGAAGGGTTTCTGAGTACTCAGGCATCTTACTGGCCTGTCTTTGGAGTTCTGACAGGATACACACTCAGCTGCAGGCTGTGCATATTCACTATGTTCCCTTTTAAAAGGGCCCTGCCCATCTCCCATCCTTCTCTCTCTTTCTCTCCCTCTCCATGTTCCCTTTTCTCTCTCCTTATCTCTCTAGCTCTTTCTTTTCTCCTCTCTCCTTGCGTTTCTGTCTCTGGAAACCGCCCCCCCCTACCTTTTCCCTTTTTATGATCCGTTTTCCTAATTAAAAACCCCTCGGCTTGAACTCTGTCACATGGCGTCTTTCTTTGGAGTGCTACTTCTCTTGCAACAGAGCTGGATGGCTAATAGCTAGGCAGGGGAGAATAGGGGGACTTCTGGGGAGAGAGAGGAACTCTGGGAAGAAGAGAGGTGGGATTAGGCAGCCAGACACCAGGGAGTAGGAGGTACCTTAGAGAGGAGAGATAATGAGCCATGCAGCAGAAGGTAGATTAACACAAACAGGTTAACGTAAGTTATAAGAACTAGTTGGGGACAACCCTGAGTTCAGGCCAAGCTTTCATGATTAGTCATAGTCTGTGTGTCATTATTTGAGGAAAAACTTCCTGATGACAAACCTGGCTACATCAGTCTGTGCGGATGAAGGGAATGCAGTCGAGTGATGCGCAGATGTGGTAGAGTGGAATGACCCTGGAGATATGAGGTGCCATGGTCCTATGCATGGGGATGATTCCAGGTTTTACCTACTGATCTGGGTAACTCAGCATCCTGTCTCTATATTCTATCATGTATCAATATCATCAAGGAAACTCAGTGAATTGAGGTGCGGGGCTTTCTGTCTGGACTGTTCCTATCATTTTAAGCTCTGAGCCATCTCTTCAGTCCTAGAACTCATAAATGTTAACAAGTGATGTCAGAATTTAGCAGTGTTTATGCAATGCTCAACACCTGCCCCATGTCCAGAGAGAGATGGAGTCTTGTAGTCCATCTCAGCATGAAAAGCCCTTTAGTATCTCCCACAGTGAAAACACCTGCACGTGGAAAACTGGTATGCCTGTTAAGGTGTTCCTTATGCGTGTTGTAAGGTTATTTTGTTTTGTTTTGTTTTTCGAGACAGGGTTTCTCTGTGGCTTTGGAGGCTGTCCTGGAACTAGCTCTTGTAGACCAGGCTGGCCTCGAACTCACAGAGATCCACCTGCCTCTGCCTCTCGAGTGCTGGGATTAAAGGCGTGTGCCACCAACGCCCGGCATTGTAAGGTTATTTTAAACCATTTCATTTACACTCCAAAAGTCATCCCAATGTAACATTAATATAATCGTCAATTGAGATGAATAGTCCTTAAGTCTGGATGTCAGAATTCAAACCATCTTTGAAATGTGTGAATGTCTCCTTAATATACTGATTACAAAGCAAAAACCATGTACTTGATAAGTATCTCAGTGTACTAATACCCTCACATTAATAGGTGTGTGGTCTCCTGGCTTCGGCTTGCTAGAAGCTTCAGGTATTGTTCCTATTGGGTGAGAAATGATTTTGCTGCTACTGATGCAAAAACGGGCTTGAGTCCAATAAGTATACGCTTTGCCAGCTGAACCTGAAGCTTTGCCAGTAGAGGGCGGGAGAGCACCAGGAAGGGAAAGCATTTGGTTTCTGTCTTGAAGGCTTTTGCCAGGTTCCTGCAGTGTGTGTGTGTCCGATTTGCATCAAGTTAACATCAGAACTAATTAATGATAGATGTGACAATGGCAGACCACCTCAGTACAGGATCCAATACAATGGAATTAGGAATGACTTCTGGGTCCTAAGTCTCAGAGATAGGAATTGGTGACCAATGCACTCCCAATTTGTTTAATATCATGTGTTTCGAGGATCCCCTAGAGGAGTCCAGAGTATTGTGGTAGATGCCTGGTTTTGGGGGTGTGTGGAGGCAACTGCCTGGTTTCCTGTGGAGATATTGTACTGATGTCTGAGCTGGGAATCATCACATTTCTGCCAGTAACACATTATCCTCCTCAGCTCCTGTCTCTTCTCCTCTGTGTTCTTGGTGATGTGAACTGTATGGCCACTGACCCAGGAGCCAGCTCCCATCCTAATTTCCTTGCCTCCCCCAAACTCCTGTGAGATGAGATCACCAGGAAGTTAAGGCTTATTGCAGGTGGGCTGTGCTGGCTAGGAAGGAGCCATGAGATAACAGTGAGGCCATGGGAACCCAGATCAGGGATCAGAGCTGCACACTTCAGTGAGAGACATAGGTCTTTGCTTTCATTTGCTTCCTTGATTCTGTCAGCCAGATCAGCACCTGGGCCAGGATGCAGAAGGATGTTGTCAACAGGACAATTACAGGTATCAGGGTGAGTAATTTGTCCCCAGACACTGCTCTCAGAGCTGGAGGTGTAGTGTGGAAATAGGGTTCTTCAGATTCCTCTCCCAGGTGTTAATCTTTGTTGTTAATTTTTTATTTAAATTAAAACAATCTTATTTTACATGCCAATCCCAGAACCCCTGTCTCTCCCCCTACTATCTGCCCATCCCATTCCCATTCACTTCTCAGAGAGGGTGAGGCTTCCCATGAGGGATCATCAAAGACTGTCACATCATTTGGATCAGGACCAAGGCCCTTCTCCCTGTATCTAGACTGAGACTGTGTCCCTCCATAGGAAATGGGTTCCAGAAAAGCCAGTTAATGCACTAGGGATAAATCCCGGTTCCGCTGCCAGTGGCCCCATAGGTTGCCTGAGTCCCCCAACTGACACCCACATCAGGAGTCCTGGTTAGGTTTCATGCAGTTCCCCAGCTGTCAGCCTGGAATCTGTGAGCTCCCCCAGTACTTAATCTTTTCATGGCACTTCTGGTCAACTTCACCCCCATTGGGAATTCTTAGAGACCAGTCAGGCTCATCCCAGACATCAGAGTGAATTTGGAAAATTCTACACTGATTCTCTACCCATCATTGAGGGGGAAGATTCATTTAAATTTATGCACACTGACCAGCTTGTTCAATAATATTCTAAATTCTAAAATAAAACTTAATACGATAATATGAACTCAGAGAACTTGATTCTTCTAAGGACATGGATGCAGCTACTTTGAAGGACATGATGGTATTTTAAGTTCCAGATTGTGAGTAACACCTGAATGAACCTAGTGAAGTATTCAAGATAAAAATCTTCAGTGTGCCCAGTTTGGTGACCTAAGGATTTCTCTCAATACTCAGGGGACAGAGGCATGTAGATGTCTGTGACTTCCTGGACTACCTCAAGAAAAAAAAAAAACAAAGAAAGAAAAAGAAGTAAAAGGCTACAAAAATTTGAAGATATTAATAAAAACACCCCCCATG
Source organism: Mesocricetus auratus (assembly GCF_017639785.1). Lineage (NCBI taxonomy): Eukaryota > Metazoa > Chordata > Mammalia > Rodentia > Cricetidae > Mesocricetus > Mesocricetus auratus. The sequence continues at coordinate 14,930 of NW_024431279.1, forward strand.
GCTGGAGAGATGCCTAAACTGTGTAGACAACCACAGTTGGAGTCTTTGAAGTCTGTAAGCTCACAACCTTCTGTCCCTCCTACTCCAGATTTGCCAAGAGTTTCTTCTGGCCTCCACAGACAACTGTACTTCCAACCATCACACACACACACATACACAACCAAATATACACATAAAAATATATCTTAAACATATCAACCCTGTACAGTTTTGTGAAGATGCTTTTCCTATACTGCACATAGCAATAAAATGTTGAAAGGGAGAATCAGAATCTAAGAATGTCTAGTGAGAAAGATCTATCAATTTCACCACATTATTGTTTTTTGTAAATCTTCCGTTTACATGCACGTTATCTTTAATGTTCAATAAAGCAAATGTTTAAGATTCTCTGTTCCTAACCTAGTGAGCAAGGACTGACATAATCCACACAAGCATAAGCACTTTTGATGCCTTCCTAAGGCTATGTAGACATCCTGATGTCTCAGTGTGAGAATTGTAGATGGAAGTTTCTGCCCTGCTCAGTCTTGCAGCCTTTCAGTGCCAAATAAACACACAGAGGCTTTTATTGACTATAAACTGTCTGGCTGGTGGCTAAGACTTCTTATTGGCTATCTCTCTTTTTAATAATTAAGCATAACTATTAATCTATGTATCTCCGCGTGGTCCTGGCTTACTGGAGAATGCCCGGATGTCCTACATTCCCGGTAGCAACATGGCTTCTCTCTGGCGACTCGCTTCACTGTTTGTGTTCCTCATCCCAGCTTTCTCCTAGTCTGGTAGCCCTGCCTATACTTCCTACCTGGCAATATCCTGCCTGTCCATTGGTCAAAACAGCTTTATTCATCAACCAATAAGAGAATCATATATTCACAGCATACAAAAATGAAATCTCTCCTCAGAGAATTGCTGACTCAATGGCCTCTGGACTGGACTCAAAAGGATATTTTGACCAGTATGAGGTGGACAATGACCAGGGTAACTAATTTGTCTCCATGCACTGCTGCTAGGATCCCAGGTCCCAGAGCTGGGTCTGAGCTGGGAAAGCAGGGCCCTGGAGATTTTCCTTCCAGGAGTTCATCTTTCCATGACTCAACTACAAATTTCTCTCTCATTACCATTGGGATTCTTAGAGAAGCCAATTAGCCTTCACCATATCATGATTATAAACTGAAGGCACACAAGCAGAGACTCGGGGTCTACTCTTCAAGAAGAATGAAAGCCTTTGTTCCCGAGGCTCTCCTCCTGCTGATCCTGGCCAATCTCACAATGACCAGGCATCCAAAGGGTGAGTGTGGGTGCCAGTAGGGGAAAAAACTAGATTACACATCTGGGGCTGGAGCACAGGTAAGTCATCCTCTCCCCTAGTCCAGACAGAACATTCTAGGACCTTACTTATTTTACATCTTGTCCCCTGTCCCCTGTCTCCTGTTCTCTGCTCTCCTGGGAAGACTGGGGAGCAGCACAGGACACTGGGTGGGAGGACTAAACCTAAAGACCCATTGCACCTAGGTTCACACTCCCTGAGCTATTTGCAAACTCTGCTCACCTGGCATGACCTGGAGCCCGACTTCATCCTTGGTGTCTACTTGGATGACATTCTTATTGAGAGATTCAACAGCAGAGCAGAGGCACGAAGGCTGGAGCACTGTGCACCTTGGGTGGATCAGCAGCAGCCAGAGTACTGGGATAGTGAGACAAGGGCCATTCGGAAACTAATTGACATCTACCAAGACTTCCTGGAGACAGTGCTTCACCTCTACAATCAAAGTGAAACTGGTGAGTGAATATGAATCAGAAATCCTCAACTTCAAGCTCCCAATGTGTTTGCTCCAGTTCCCCATATCCCAATATATTGTGAAATGAGATCCATGTAGATTAGCCTACAGAGAGCCTTGAGACATTGACCTAGATTTCTGCACAATTTAAACTTTGTAAATGTGCCCATTTTCAACATCAAGTGGGAGGTACCGAGTCACAGGAGGGTCCCAAGGACCATGGCCCTGTGAGAGTGTCTGAGAGTAGGGGTTTCCACAGGATATCACACAATGCAGATGCTGATTGCCTGCGATGTGCTGCCGGAAGAAAAATTCAGTCGTGCACAATTTAAATTTGTCTTTGATGGCCGTGATTACATCACACTGAATGAGGACCTGAGCACTTGGACTGTAGTTGGCAAAGAAAGTGAGATCCTAAGGGAAGAGTGGGAAAAGGCAACATTTCCAAAACTTTTCATTTCTACCGTAATGAAAAGCTGTGAGAACGTCATCCTCCATCAATTGGACTATGGGAAGGATTTTTTCCTGAGAAGAGGTAAGGAAAGAAACTGCCACACCTGCTCCATAACTGGAGCCTCTTTACCCTGTGGATTCTTCCTCAGCAGGGAGAAGTTGGAATAGTAACTTGGTCTTGCATGAAAGGGAAAGGGTGTCATGGGTTTCCTAACTCAACAAGAGAGAGGGAATCTCCAGAGATATAAATTTTCTCTCTCGATAGTTCAGTCTGCCAGCTAAGCAGCAGTTCCTTTCCATTTGCATTTTGAATCTAACCTCTGTGAGGCCTGTTCACTGCCCATGAACATTTGTGATCTGACCCAGTGTAGCTGAGTCTCAGTCTGCATCTAGGGAGAAACGTCCTTATTCCTAGAGGGAGATCTGGAGTCTCCCGCTCTGTGCTGACTTGCACTGATTCTGAAACTTTCCATGGACAGATTACTCAATCTTTGTCCTGCTATTAGCTTAGAGTGTTGTGTTGACATCTCTTCCTTCTAGCAAACAGTCCCATCCATTCGAAAAATGGTTACATGAACCTTGACAGATCTTCAAAAGGCGTAAAAAAACCACCTGAACCTTTCAATTTATTCCCTCAGATATCCTGAAATTACATGTGACCCATAAGGTCAGAGCTGATGGGAATGTCACTCTAAGATGCTGGGCCCTCAACTTCTACCATGCTGAGCTCACCCTGACCTGGCAGAGGGATGGGAACAATCAGATACAGAACGTGGAGGTGATAGAGACCAGGCCTGCAGGAGATGGCACCTTCCAGAAGTGGGCAGCTGTGGTGGTGTCTCCTGGGGAGGAGCAGAGATACACATGTCATGTGGACCATGAGGGGCTGCGTGAGCCCATCACCCTGAGATGGGGTAAGGAGTAGGAGTGACCACAGAGCCTATCTCAGTGAGTTGGGAATATTCAGAGAACCAGAACATGGTCAAGAATGACATCTGGAGGTCAGAGTCCTCACTGTTCCTTCCAATCTTCTGTCAGAGCCTCCTCAGCCCTCTCTCCCCATCATGCCAATTGTTACTGGCCTGGGTCTTGGAGTGGTGCTTACTGGAGCTGTGGTGACTTTTCTAATATGGAAGAGGAGGAGTAAAGGTAAGAAAAGGGCGGGGTCTGAGTTCATGTCTCCCTGGGAATATCAAGCCTAGGTGAATGTGTCCTGCCATATGAGAGAAAAGATTCATCCACACAGGTGCCTCTTCTGTCTTATGCGGATGAGCTGATAACTCCATTGTGAAGCATAAAGGAAATAATGAACAGATTTCTCACTGCAATGATAGAGGTGGCAGAGACCGGATCCTCAGCTCTCAGTGGTCAGATGGAAAGGTTCCTACTGAGAACAGATATGCAGGAGTCCAGTTAGTCCTCCTCATATGCAATCTTCCATTAAGTTAGGCTCATCTTTCTCTGGATCTCCATTCACAATTCTGGAATCTCCCCTGAGATAAGAAACAGGAGATTTCTCCAAGTATTCTAGATCCTGATGCTTCCATTAGCTCTGATAAAAGGGAATATTCCCAGGGGTAAAATGTGAGGCATGGTATTTTCAGGTTTGCCAGTCATTACAATGATGATTCATCCCTGAGACACCTTTGGCAGGACACACAGGAGCCCATGGAGTTTCTCATCCAGCCCATACCTCCTCATTGAGTTCCATCATCTGAGTGTGTGATCTGTTCTTGTATCACTTTCCACCGGGACGTCAAGTTTTTTAGGGATTCCAGCCTTGTTCCAGTGTTAACAGTGATTCCTAAAGGACCGCTCTGAGCAGGGAGAGGTCAGAGAATAGAACCGTGGGGACTGGAACCGCTTGAGTGTGTAAGGAGCTATGCAGAAAGTCACCATTTAAGACACTGATCTGAATTTCTTCCTTCTCTTTTCTTCTACAGGATAAGACAGCTGGACTGAGCCTAACAAGATATATTCTGTGTTCTCTTTTCCCACTGTGGTCTCAAGAACTGATGACTTCTCTTCCTGCATCTGACTGTCACTATGTGTCTATCTCCTGTGAGTACAATGTAACCAGGTGATGAGAGCAGCCCTGCCCTGAGCAGCCACAAATCTCCTCCATACATTGATCATCACTCCTTCCCTATCACCCTTGCTGTTCTCACAGCGGCTGGCCTGGCGAACAAACCTCCATCCCTGACTTAAATTTACTTTTCCCTGAGCTTCAACTTAATGCTTCTTTCTTGAAATCAAGCATGTTTACTGTTATGTGACTCCTTTCAGAGTGGGCATTTGTTTTGTACTAAAGATGAGAACACCTTGATGGAAAAAATAAAGTCTCAGAATATTTGAGAATCATCTGTGGCGTTTTAACTCCATTGCTTTTTGTTAGAGTTGAAGACTGTGTGGATCCAAGTGATGCCTGCGTGTGCACAACTGTTGCTGCTTCCACCCTGGGCTTTCACCTATTCCCTTCTCAACTCTGTCATCTTGCTGTCTCCCAATCCCTGTTCTTTCCATACACTTGTTCTACCAGCACATGTGATCAGAAAGTCTCAGGCATTTGCAGTGCCTGTCTAGTGTCTGTCCTGTTTTGTCATGTTGCAGTCTGATGTTCCACCAAGAGATATTTATTTTTATATTATTATTTTATAAACACTCTTATTTACATATCCATCCCCCCATTGTCTCACCCTCCCATCCTCCCATGCTTTCCACTGACTCCCTAACCCACCCTTTACCCAGCGATAGCTTAGACCTTCCCCAGGGGATCATCAAAGTTCATCCCATCATTTGGGGGAGTGCCCAGGCCCTCCTTTCCCTATCTAGGCTTCAATAGTATCCATCTGTAGGATAAGGACTCCCAAAGTCCATTTGTGACCTAGGAATAAACCCTGGCTCCACTGTTAGAGGTTCCATAGACTGCCTTGTCCTTCTAGCTAGTACCCACATTCAAAGAGCTTGGCTTGGCCCAATGCTGGCTTCCCCTGCTCTATGCCTAGGGTCTGTGTGCTGTCATTAGGTCAGGTCAACTGTTTCTGCGGGTATCTCCATATTCTACAGGAATTACATTTGCTCTCTGTTCTGTGTTTGAGTCTGGTGCCAATGTCTTCTATTGTCCAAATTGACTGACACAAGTAGGGAGTGTTTCTGTCATTGTCCAAAAGTGGATCTTCCTGGTATTCTTACCAAATTGGCAGAGTCCAGGCCTGGTTTGTTACTGACTATGGGCCCTGATCTGTCAGTGATGAAAGTAGGAGGAGACTCTGTCGCCAGGAGATATGCAAGGTCAAGATACACCTAAGTTCATCCTGAGATCCTGTCTCCAAAGGAAGTCATTAATATATAATAAATAAATGAATGAATTTAACAATTAATATTACAAGGGATGGCCAAACTGTACTATCCTAATTCAATTTCAAAACTCTTAAATATGTATTTGAATTTCAGACAGGAAATAGGTTGATGTTAAGATAGTTATGTGAAATATACAAATAGGGAAATGCCTGGTGATGAACCTCATGAATTTCTAGAGGTTTTCACAGCTGCCACTATGAAATTCATAGGATTTCAGGTCATCCCATCACTTTCAACTGAAACTGAGAACCCAGCAAAATGAAGTAAGGGAAACAATCACATGTTGACATCTTTCTACAGAGAGGGTCAGCAGAGAGAGCAAGAGAAATGGTTTAGATGAAACCAGTAGTATTCTCTGTAAAACTAACATCATTGACAGTTTAGACACTTTATGCATTGCCTAAGGGACAGAGATTTTGCCCCAGTTCCCATAGGATGTTCAGACTGCATTTGGTCCCTAAAGCATAGTCGAGCATTTTCTCCAGTGTGCCTCTCTGAATCCCAGAGATAATGCACATTGGAGATTCTCAAGCTCTTGTTAAGGAGTATTAGGAGCAGATCCCCTGGAGAAGGGGATGGGGCAGGAAAGCACAGGTGTCTGAAGCATGTGGTGGGCATCTTCCTGTACCTGTGTCTGTGGAGCAGACTACCTGCCCTAGGCAAGGAGCACATTTCCCAGAAAACCCTAGAGTTCTTCAACAACAGGACAAGGCAGCAATCCTCTATCCAAGAGAAGAGATGTGAGCTCAGCATCCCCACATCCCCTGATCTCAGGAGAGGTGCCCTGGTCCTCTCATTTATACCTGTGTGCAGAGCTTACTTATCTCTCTGATCTATTCTGCGGGTCTCTTTCAGCATCCATGCTAACTTAAGCTTGTGGCCAATATATCTTGTACCATGGTCAACCTGTAGGAGGGTCAGGAGGGCACCTCACACAGCCCACAGTCTCAATCTCCATATGGTTTTTCAGCAGCAATGTATCCAGTCCTGGCCACTGGGATGCTACTTGGAACACAGTCCCTCCAAGTAGGGAAGAGATGTCTGGGTTGATGCCTCAGATGCAGTGATTTAAGCAGAAGGGTCCTAACTATGGGGAGCTCACAAGGGTATCCTAGGATCATGGTTGTGATTTCCCAATGTGTCTAAGATCTCAGATCTGCTAGTAGAACTGGCTGGAGGTGTCTGAGGGATCACTGTCCTAATGACAACCATGAGGATAGAATTCACAAGCTCTGCCTGTACTCCTCTGATAGGAGCAAATGTGCCTTGATCCTCAAGTACAAATTTAGACTCCAGGTTGCAATTATATGATGTTATCATCAATAAAGTTAGAGTCTCAAAACTCTCAGTTCCTAAGACTGGTCAGCATATACCAATATAATACACATAGATGTGTTTACCTTTTAGGTCCACACAAAGGCAACTAACTTCCTCATTAATTCTGCAGTGGTCCCCTCTACCCTGCAGGTTCCTAATCCCTATGCCCTGCTTTCAACCATACATTCAGGGAACCTCTCATTTGTCAGCTCTGGATCTCCAGGACGATTTCTTCCCTATCCCTCTCAGCTTTCAGTGTCAAAATATCTTTGCTTTCACCTGGACTGATCCTGACGACCCCTTCTCCACACAGCTCACCTGGACTGTCCTACCCCAGGGGTTTCAGGACAGCCCCCACACCTATTTGACCAGGCCCTAGTTTCAGTCCTAATTACTCTAGTTTTCTCTCCAAAAATTAAAAGCTTTTATTCATATAGGTGACATTCTCCTTCGTAGCCTGTCCCTACAAATTAGCCAAATCAATACCTCTGCTTTTCTGAATTTCTTCCCTGATCGGGACTATAGAGTTTCACCTTCCAAGGTCTGTGTGTCCACTTGTCAGGCCACCTACTTGGGACTAAGCATTACCCCACCCGTGAAGCCATTCCTGTAGAGACAGAACATGTAACCCAGTCTCTTGCAATCCCCACTACCAAAGAGGAAATTTTACGGTTTCTAGGACTAGCTGGCTTCTTATAATCCTAGGCGACCACTTTTCCCCACCTTGCTTGTCCCTTGTATGTGGCAGCCCTTGACCCTGCACTTGAGCCCCTCCCTCCTCAACTAACCCGTTACTAACCCTTATCACAAGCTTCAACAGGCTCTCACCCTTCCACCAGGATCCAGCCCTTCGTCTCACAGACTTAGCATGCCCTTCCTGCCTCTGTGTAACAGGAAAAGATGGACAAACCCTTGGAGCTCTATGCCACCAGCTGATCACCTTCCTTTGCATCTGAATCATACTAGTCAAAAACAGTAGACCTGCCACCCTGAGATGGGCGCCTGCACACGTGCCTTAGCAGCTGATGAGCTCTTCATTTATGAATGGAAAAAACAATCTAACTTTTGGGTCACCTACCACTCTCTTCTCCTCCCACAACCTATCCCGTCTCCTAACTTGTAAAGGCTTAAAAACTCAATCTCCTGCCTGGGTTCTTTCTCTCCCGGTATCACTAGTAGAAGATGCCATACTAACTTTTCAATTTTTAAATATATTTTTTATTTAAACTAGGAACAATCTTGCTTTACATGTCAGTCCCAGTTCCCTCTCCCTCCTCTACTTCCATACCCTCCACCGGCCCCCTATCTCATTCCCTATCTGCACCATGGGGAGGGTGAGACCATCCATAGGGATCTTCAAAGTCTGTCACATTATTTGTAGCAGGGCCTAGGCTCTCCCTCATGTGTCTAGGCTGAGAGAGTCTCCCTCTACGTAGAATGGGCTCCCAAAGTCCATTTGTACACTAGGGATAAGTACTGATCCACTATCAAAGGCCCCATAGACTACCCAGTCCTATTAACTGTCAACCATGTTCAGGAGATTTGGCTTGGCCCTTTGCTGGTTTCCCAGCTGTCACTCTAAAGTACATGAGCTCGCCCTATGTTCAAGTCAGCTGTATAGGCTGGTTTCTTCAATCTGGCCTTAACCCCTTTGCTCATCACTACTCCCTCTCTAGAACTGGATTCCAAGAGGTAGGCTCAGTGTTTAGCTGTTGGTGTCTCCTTCTGCTTCCATCAGCTACTGGATGAAGGCTCTAAGATGGCATTTAAGGTTGTCGTCAATCTCATAAAAGGAAAGTGCATTTAAGGTAGCCTCTCCACTATTGTTTAGATTCTTAATTGGGGTCATCCTTATAGATCTCTGGACGTTTCCCTAGTTCCAGATTTCTCTTTAGACCTATAATGGCTCCCTCAATTATGGTACCTCTTTTCTTGCTCTCCTGTATTTTTCCCCCAGACTCAATCTTCCTGCTTCTGCATTTCCTCTTCTCCATTTCTCTTTCTCTTAATTTCCTCTCCCCTCTTCCCATGCTCCCAATTCACTCAGGAGATCTTGTCCCTTTCCCTTCTCTGGGGGACTATGTGTGTCTCCTAGGGTTGTCCTTGCATCCTAGCTTCTCTGGTGGTGTGGATTCTAGGCTGGTAATCGTTTGCTCTTATGTCTAATATCCATATGTGAGGGAATACATACCTTGTTTGTCCATTTGTGACTGGGTTACCTATCTCAGGATGGTTGCTTCTAGTTCTATCCATATTTTTACGAATTTAAAAATTCCATTTGACAGCTTTTATATTATAATTCCAGATGGTGCAGTCCCCCTTTTCCTACACACCAGGCCAAGGGCTCCCTCCTGGGGACTGACTGGCAACTTGACTTTACCCACATGCCCACAGTTGGACAAGTTAAGTATCTCCTAGTTCTAGTGGACATGTTCTCTGGATGGGTGGAAGCATTCATCACCAGTGACTAAAGAGCTCACACAGTCTCTGACCTCCTTTATGGGAGAATATTCCCTGGTTCCGAGTCCCCACCTTTCTGCAGTCAAACAATGGTCCTGAATTCACCTCTCAGGTCTCCCAAACCCTAATCTGAAATTCTCAACTTCCTTTGCAGTTTTCATATCTCTTATCACCCTCAGTCCTCAGGAAAGAAAGAATGAACTAACTGCTCCTTAAAAAGGCATTCTTGTTAAAAATGTCACAAGGAACATCACCTTGGATTTGTAAAGCTCTTGCCTCTGGCTCTTATCAGACTCTAGGCTCTCCCCAAATCAACCCTTTCAATATTGCCCTTTGAAATCATGTATGCGTGGCTGGTTCTAATCCCCAGTCTCCCATCAAGACCCAGGCCTCTCCCTCATCACCTACTCACCCCCTCTCTACTCTGGCCTCCCCATTCTTTCCTGTGGAACTGTACAGATCACTTCCTAACCTGTCCATCCCCAATCAATATCAGGCATAGGATCCTTCTCTCTCCTCCAGACCCAGGCCCCTCACCCCTTTCCCCTAAATGGCAAGGATTCTTCAGATTAATTCTTGTGATCCTCACAGCTAACTTTAGGGCTTCCCTCATTGGATGCACTTATCCCACCTCAAACTCTTTATACCCCAGGTCAAGATAATCTTTCCTCACTAACAGAACCCCAATAGGGCCCTGTACCCTTAAGTTGCAGAGGATGCTGAGATCAACCGCCCTCTCTCCAATTCCAGAAGAATGAGCATTCATCCTACCACTGTACTCGACTTTACCATATTGGGGGTTCTAGAGGCTTTCCTTCCCGACCGGTCTCCACATTCTCCCATCTCTCCTAATCTCACCCTGCTTCATCAGTCTCCTTCCTAGCATCTCCAAGGACACATTCAAAATCTCTATCTGAACTAATAAGCTGTTGTTCCAGGACGACCAGTCTTTAGCCACAGAGCTGGAGGCATAAGGACTGTCAATCATGCCTAGGTGGTAAGAAACAACATCACAGACATAGCCACACCCCCAAACTAAGGGTAGACTCACAGAAGAGATTTCACACAGCTCTGTATTGCTGACTGCCCTTGGCAATCAAACGTCTGTGTCTCCTGAGTGTCACGGTGATGCCATGATGACGGGGAAGGAACAGGTGCTCTCGGGTTTGTTTATGTCAAGATAGGAAAGCTTAAGTGGCCGGAAGAAGGAAGTGATATGAGGAATATAAAAGAATGAAATATATTCCAGATTCCTCTTTTTTGCTTTGTGACAGTCTGTAACTTAAACACTACCTGACAGAATTCTGATTGGTTGTTAATCTAGCTGTGGCACAGTACTACCCACTAGACTGCACCCACTATATTGTCATAGCCACAGGCTCAGGATTTTAAATTCCCCCTGGTTGTATTTTAAAGCGTCTAAAATGCATCTCTTTTTGCAAACTTAAAAATCCTCGTAAGCTCCAGGGAGTTGATTGGACCCACCTGAGCATGTCAGATTCACTCCACATATGGAACGTCTCAAGTTTCCTGGTCTTGGGACTCACTCCCCATTTAATGTAGTGGATATGAATAAGCCTTGATGGAGAAAATAAAGTCTTAGAACCTTTAGGAGTCATGTGCTCTGTGAGATGCCCATTGCCTCTCATGAGAGATGAAGTCTGTGTGGAGCCAGGTGAGGCCTGAGGTTGCACAACTGTCTCTCCACTCACCCAGGGTTTTCTCATATTCGCTTCCCCTCTCTGTCATCTTGCTAGCTCCCACTCCCAGTTCCTTTAAGAAACATGTTCACCAGAATATGTGATCAGAAGATCTCAGGCATTTGTAGGGTCTTGTCCAGTGTCTGTGCTGTTTCTTCAACATTGGCCGTTAACCTGTTTGGTTTCCTGATCTTTCTGATCTGCCCCTTATGTGCCTGGCCTCTTCGTCTAGCTCAGTCTGCTCATGTCCTCTCTGGGCTTCCCTGTCTCTGACTATGCTCCCTCCTGTCCACGTTAAGCTTCCTCCTCCGCCATACCTGGGAGTAGTCAAGTCTTTCATTTTTATTTCTGTTTTTTTCATTCAAAGCCAGAAGCAGCATTCCTCCGAGGGCGTCCCTGCTTCACGTTCCTGCCTTGAGTGCCTGCACTAACTTCCTCAGTGATGGAATGTGACCTGACACTTGTCATATGGAGCAAACTCTTTCTTCAGGTTGCTTTTGGCCATGGATATTTGTCGCAGGAATACACCAACGCAAACTAACTTAGGGCATACTGGGCAACTTCACTGCTACCCTGAAATTTCATTTCAGAGAGGGAACTATGTTTTAGTCATTTGTTTTGACTTCTGTATATATTTGTGTGGGAGGACTACATGCCAAGCAATTGGAGGTACCCGTGAAGTCTAAAAGATGGCATTAACTACCTAACATCCATAATAACACGGGTTTGTGAGTGACCCTCTGAGGAATTTTTCAAATGAACTCAGGTCCACTGCAAGAGAAGTTAGCAGTATGAGCAACCAAGCCAGTCTTCCCTTGTAAGGGTAGTGATTTTGTCTGCTTCTTTTGCTGGATCCCAAGGCCTGGAAGAAGGCCAGGCATTTGACAGATTCTAAAATACTAACAGAGGAGTAAATCTGAAAATCAGATCTCCTAAAAGATTGCTTTGAGAAGGAAAGACTGCATGTGGTTTTGGTGGAAATCTCGAGTGTGTGGCTATGTGAGACATCCTGTCCAGTGTAAGCTTCATCCAGATTGCCTGCTGCTTCCCATTTCCCACACTGGCAAGCTACAAGTATACAGACATGGGAAGGCCCCCATGCCACAACCCCCACATCTGTCCCTAAGAAAGATCAGAACTAATAAAGGTATGTGTGTGTATGGCATAGGAAAGAAGGCAGACACCTGCCCCCTAAGTCACCGAGATATGAAATTGTGGCCAATGCACTTCCTAGTTGGGTAATATGATGTCATTTGGAATGTCCTCCATGGGTGTCCAGAGTACTTTGCTCAGTGCCTGGGCTTAGATGTCTGTGGAGGGGTCAGCCTGGTGTCCTATGGAGATATTGTGCTGATGTCTGAGCTGGGAATCATCAGAGTTCTGTCAGGAGCACGTTATCCTCCTCAGATCCTGTCTCTTCTCCTCTGTGTTCTTGGGGACATGAACTGTATGACCACTGACCCAGGAGCCAGCTCCCATCTTAATTTCCTTGCCTCCCTCCAACCCCTGTGAGATGAGATCACCAGGAAGTCAAGGCTTATCGAAGGTGGACTGAGCTGGCTAGGAAGGGACCATGACATACCAGTGAGGCCAGGGGAACCCGTAGGTCAGGGACCAGAGCTGGACACTTCAGTGAGAGACATAGGCCTTTGCTTTTCTCTCCTTCCTTGATCCTGTCAGCCAGATCAGCATTGGTCTAGGACTCAGAAGGATGTTGTCAAGAAGGCAATTACAGGAATCAAGGTAAGCAACTTGTCCCCAGACACTGCTCACAGGATACCAGGGCACAGAGATAGATACACAGTGCTGATGTAGGGCTGTGGCAACTTTTCTCCCCGTAGTTAATCTTTCCAAGACCCATCAGTTTTATTCACTCCCATTGGGAATTCTTAGAGAAGGCAGTCAGCCTCATCCTGGAGAACAGAACTGGAAACTGAATAAGTAATCCTCTGCACTAAATGTCTACCCTTCAGTTAGGATAAAGATTCATTTAAAAATATGCACTCTGATGAACATGGTCAATAAAACTCCATATTAGAAATTAAAATTTAACAACAAATAATGTGCTTAAAGAATTTGATTATCCTATAGACATAGATGCAACAAACTATGAAAGATATGACAATAGACTAAGTTCCAGAGTCTAAATAATACCTGAATGAGCCTAGTGAAGTATCCAAGATAAAAATCTTCAGTGAGGCCAGTACTAAAGAAAAAAGAAAAGAATTAAATGACTTGAAGATATTAATGAAAAACACTCCCTCTGCTTCCCCAGTGATTGGAGAGATGACTTAACTGTGTAGATGACCAGAATTGGAGTCCCAGAGGTCTGGGAGCTCACAACCTCCTGTCCCACATTTTTCAGAGTTACTAAGTATCTTTCACCCCTCCACAGACTTCTGTACTCACAACATTCACGCATACAGGAACAAACATACAGCTTAACAAGAAAAATAAATCTGAAAACTATATTATCTGTACAATTTTGCAACAATGCTTTGTCTACACTGCACAAAAAAACGTGGAAAAGTAAAATAAGAAAACAAGTAAAAGGGTTATCTAGTAAAAAGTATAGGATAAGAGCAGACAGATATGTAAACATTTGTTAGTTTCACCATTTCATTGCATTTTGGAAAACAATTGTTCCTTTTGGCAAACATTCTATGTGCATGCACTTTATCATTCATGTTCAAGGAAACAAATGTTTAACATTCTCAGTTTTTTTTTTGAGACAGGGTTTCTCTGTGGCTTTGGAGCCTGTAATGGAACCCTCTTGGTAGACCAGACTTGGTCTCAAACTCACAGAGATCCATCTGCCTCTGCCTGCCAACATTCTCAGTTTCTAATGAAGGGGCCATGGGTTGACATAATCCACACAAGCTTAATGCCTTTGATGGTCAATTCATTTCCAAGACTCTGCAGACATGTACTATCTCAGGGGGAGACTTGCTGACACAATGGCCGATGGGCTGGACTCAAAGGATATTTTGGCCAGAATGAGGTGGACAAAGATCGGGGTAACCAACCACATACACTGCTGCTAGGATCCAAGCTCCCAGGTGTGAGTCAGAGCCGGGAAAGCAGGGCCCTGGAGATTTCTCTTCCAGGAGTTCATTTTTCCATGCTCTCTATCAGTACCATTGGGAATTCTTAGAGAAGCCAATAGCCTTCTCCATATCATGATTATAAACTGAACACAGGCAAGCAGAGACTCAGTGTCCACTCTTCAAGCAAAATGAAGACCATTGTTCCCAAGGCTCTTCTCCTGCTGATCCTGGGCAACCTTGCCATGACCAGGCATCTAGAGGGTGAGTATGGGTGTCAGGAGGGAAAGGACCTAACCTAGGAAAAAATGGATTACCACCGACCCTTGTGGCCTCAGCATAGGAAAGACTGCCTATCCCCTAGCTCAGCCAGAACCTTCTGGTTCCTTATTTTTTTTACATCCTGTCCCCTGACTCCTGATTCCTTCTTTCCTGGGAGGACTGTGGGGAGCAACATAGGACACTAAGTGGGAGGTCAGGGTCTAAAAGCCCACTGAACCTAGGTTCACACTCCCTGCGCTATTTGCAAACTCTCCTCACCTGGCCTGATCTCCGGGAGCCCCACTTCGTCCATTGTCTCTACTTGGATGGCATTCTTATTGAGAGATTCAACAGCAGAGCAGAGAATCCTAGGCTGGAGCACTGTGCACCTTGGCTGAATCAGCAGCAGCCAGAGTACTGGCAGCAAACGAACGTTAGCATAATGATTCTAAGAGACTTCCACAAGAGCCAACTTAAGAGAGTGCTTCACATCTATAATCAAAATGAAACCGGTGAGTGGAGCCGAATCAGAAATCACAAATTTCACAGCGCCAAAATGTTTGCTCCAGTTCCCCATGTCTGAGATTCACCCCAGTAAAATGAGACCCATGTAGACTAGTCTACAGAGAACCTGGGTACACTGACCTGGTTTTCTGTACAAATTATGCTCAAATGTGGTCATTTATTAAGGCCAAGTGGGAGGGATTGTGCCACAGTAGGTCCTAAGGAACCTGACCCTGTGAGGGTGGCTGATAGGAGGGGCCTTGGACAGGATATCACACAGTGCAGCTCCTGATAGAATGTGATGTGCTGCCTGGATCAAACTACATCCGTGCACGATTTGAAATGATCTTCAATGGCAATGATTACATCGCACTAAATGAGGACCTGAGCACCTGGACTACAGTCGGCAAGGCAGCGGAGATCCTGATCCAAGAGTGGGAGGAGAAAAGTTTTGCAAAACAGATGAAGAGTAACCTGGAACGTGGATGTATGAATGCAGTCCTCACTCATCTGAGCTATGGGAAGGAGTTTTTTCTGAGAACAGGTAAGGGAAGAAACAGCCTCACCCTCACTGAGACTGGAGCCTCTGTCTCCTGAGGATTCTTCCTCAGCAGGGAGAATTTGGAACACTAACTTGGTGTTTCATGAAACGGGAAGGGTGGCATGGGTTCCCTAACTCAACAAGAGAGGGACTCACCAGAGACTTAAGCTTTCTCTCTGGAAAGTTCAGTCTGCCTTTTAAGTAGCAGTTCCCTTCCATTATCATTTTGAATCTGACCTCAGTAAGGCCTGTTCACTGTCCATGTATTTAGTGTTCTGACCCCAGTGTGGCTGAGTCTCAAGACCTATCCAGTGAGAACCATAAGTCCATATTCCTAGAGGGAGATCCAGCGTCTCTTGCTCTGTGCTCGCTAATGCTGGTTCTGAAACATTCCAAGGGGTAGATTACCCATCCTTATTTCCATAGGGGGTCTGTCTTTTCCATACAAAAGCAGTTTTCATTCACACGGAAGGGCATCCATTAAAAATGAAAAATACCTGAATCTTTACATTTATTCCTTCAGACATCCCAAAATTACATGTGAACCACAAAGTCAGAGCTGATGGGAATGTCACTCTAAGGTGCTGGGCCCTGAACTTCTACCATGCTGAGCTCACTCTGACCTGGCAGAGGGATGGGAGCAATCAGAATCTGGATGTGGAGGTGATAGAGACCAGGCCTGCAGGAGATGGCACCTTCCAGAAGTGGGCAGCTGTGGTGGTGTCTCCTGGGGAGGAGCAGAGATACACATGTCATGTGGATCATGAGGGGCTGTCTGAGCCCATCACTGTGAGATGGGGTAAGGTGTAGATAGATGTGAGCACAGAGGAATCACAGAGAGAGTGGGGTTCTTGGGAGAACTGAACCAGGGTCATGACTGGCAGCTGGAGGTCAGAGGCCTCACTGTTCCTTCCCTTCTTCCCTCAGAGCCTCCTCAGCCCTCTGTCCCCATCATCCCAATTGTTACTGGCCTGGTTCTTGGAGCTGTGCTCATGGGAGCTGTGGTGACTTTGCTCATATGGAAGAGGAGGACTAAAGGTAAGGAAAGGGCAGGGTCTGAGTCTGTGTCTCTGTGGGAACACCAAGCCCAGCTGAGAGTGTGCCCTCCCTCATGAGACCAAAGTTTAACCCACACAGAGGCCTATTCTGTCTTGTGCTGATGAGCTGACATTAACATCACTGTGAAGCATAAAGGAAATAATGAACAGATTCATCACTGCAGTGATAGAGGGGGCAGCGACCGGATCCTCAGCTCTCAGTGGTCAGATGGAAAGGTTCCTACTGAGAACAGATATGCAGGAGTACAGTAAGTCCTCCTCCTGTTCCATTTTCCTTTGTGCTTAATCATCTTTGTCTTGATCTGCAGTCTCAGTTCTTAACACTTCCCTGAGGTAAGAACTAGGAGATTCTTGAGGTCTTCTAGATCCTGATGCTTCCCTGAGCTCTAATACAAGGGATTTTACCCAGGGGTAAAAAATAAGGCAGCTATATCTAGGCTTGTGACTTCTCACAGTGGGGGTTCATCCCTGAGACACCTTTAGCAGTATATAGGCTGGAGGTCATGGAGATTCTCAGTCAGCCCATCCCTCCTCATTTATTTCCATCTTCTGAGATCTGCTCTTATGTTACTTTCCACTTGGAGGTCAAGTTTCTAAGATGTCCAGCCTTCTGTTACAGCTTTAAAAAGTGGCACCTTCAAGGGCCTGCTGTGTGACAGGGAGAGATCTGAGGATAGATCCCTGGGTCATGGGGACTCTAGAGATTGGGACAGTTTGAAGGTGTGATGGGCTGTTCAGTAAGTCATCATTTAAGACACTGATCTGAATTTCTTCCTTTTCTTTTCTTCTACAGGATAAGACATCTGGACTGAGCCTAACAGGATTTGTCCTGTTTTGTCATTTCCCACTGTGGCCTCAAGAACTGATGATTTCTCTTCCTGCATCTGACTGTCACTGTGTGTCTGTCCTGTGAGTACAATGTAACCAGGTGATGAGCACAGCCCTGCCCTGAGCAGCAACAAGTCCCATCCACACACTGATCTTCACTCCTTCCTGAATCATCCTTGCTCTTCCAATAGAGGCTGGACTGGCACACAAACTTCCATCTCTGACTTAAAATTAGTTTTTACTGAGCTACAACTTAAATGCATCTTTCTGCAAATTAATCATTTTTATGGTTATGCAACTTCTCCCAGAGTGGGCATTTGATTTGTACTAATTGTGAGTAAACTTGGATAGAATAATAAAGACTCAGAGTCTTTCAGAATCATTTGTGCTGTGTTAACTCCATCGCCTCTCTGAGAGTTGAAGACTGTGTGGAGGCAAGTGAGGCCTTTGTGCACAACTGTTGCTCCTTCCACTCTGGCTTTCACGAATTCCCTTTACACCTGAGTCATCTTGCTGGTTCTTAATCCATGTTCTTCCAACAAACCCGTATGCCAAGTCATGTAATCCTATGACTGCAGGCATTTGAGGGTGCTTGTCCATTGTCCGTGCTGTTCTGTCCTGTTGGCAGCCAGCCACTTCAGGCTTTGGTCTGATGTTCCATCCAGAGATGGGTAGATTCCTGTTTTTACAGGAATTACATTTGTTCTCAATTCCATGGTTGGATCAGGTGTCAATGTCTTCTATTGTCTACATTCACTCATACAGTTACAGAGTGTTTCTGCCATTGTCCAAACATTCATCTTTCTTACATTCTCACTCCAATCCTTCTTTCTGACAGACTAGGAGTCATAATATCACTAATAGCAGCAGCAGGAGCTATTCCTATCACAGGTATCCATGTTCAAGATCAACCTGGGCTACACACTGAAACCCTGTCTCCTAAGGAAGACATTAAAATCTAATAAATAGAGGAATGAATTTAAAAACTTAATATTATAAGGGATGGACAAAGCTGTACTATGCTAACTCCATTCTTCAAAACTCTCAAGTATGTATTTGAATTTCAGTTAGGAGGATGTCAGGACAGTTATGTGGAATGTACAAATAGGCCAGCACATGGCAATGACCTTCTTGAATCCGTAGAGTATTTCAAGGTCATCACTAACGTATAAGTGTAGGATTTCAGGTCATCCGGTCACTTCAATGAACCTGGAAATCCTTCAAAATGCAGTAAGGGAATCCTGGCCCCAGATAGCCTCACACTGGCCTGAGCAGCATCTGGCTTGGAAGAGTTTTTCGTTTTCTGTCTGTTTCATACCTATGGGGGGGAAGAATTGTGTGTGGTGTGGCCAGTGGAGTGTGATTCTGAATGTCTGTCCCCTGTATGTGTGTTTTCCTACCATGTGACCCTACCAAGGGTGATCACATGGATCAATGCCATTTTGTTTGAGGTTAAAGAGATACTTGACTGCCATCTTTACTAAGGGCAAACATAAACAGGTCAGATGACTTAACTGCCATCTTTACTAAGGGTGATCATGAGGAAAATCACCATTTTTTACTAAGGACAAACTTAAGACTAATCATTTGTCTGACCTAATAGGTTTTATTCATTACTTGTTTAATACATCTCTGTGTGTGCATGGTGTTTGGATTTAATTCTCTACACATGAGTGCAAGCTAGCTTTAACTCTAAGTGTATGGAGGCACTCCAGATAGGTACTGTCAATCAACAGTCTAAGCCTCTGTAACTTTCCCTGGTCCCCAGATCCCCTCCCTCATTTGTGATTCCCTTCTCCTTCAATCTCCAGGACCTAAAAGAAGAAAAAAATTACCTAAACTGAACCTTGTGCTCTGCTCTTCCAGAATCTTGCCAGGTTCAAGAGACACTGGCCGGTTCCACACAGCCTGGACACCAGTGAGACATCCAGCTACCCCAGGGCTCGGCCAGTGTCCCAGCTCTCTCAGGTCCCCTAAGGGTGGTCAAAGCCTCCAGCTTGTCAAGAAGCTGTCTCCCGAGAACTCAGTGTCGTCACTCCCCTAACCTCCCATGCCTAACTGCTCTCCTTTTTAATAAATAGAATAGGGAGGAATGTTATCATCCATGCCAACCAAACACTACTCCTTGGGGAATTTCAAAAGTGCTTCACCCCTGCAAGCCTGGCAGGCAGTATCCTGCTGCAAAGGTCGTTTTAACCCTATTTCTCTGAAGAGACAGATCTCTCTCTCTCTGTCTGTCTCTCTCTCCTTCTCTCTCTTTCTCTCACTCTCCCTTTCTCTCTCTGTATTTTCTCTCTCTCTCTCTGTCTTTCTGTCTCTCTGTCTCTGTCTCTCTCTGTCTCCCTCTGTGTGTGTCTCTCTGTCTCCATCTGTCTGTCTCCTCTTTTTCTCTCTGCCTCTCTCTTCTCCTCTCTTCTGCCACTCCTTTCCACAGAGGCTGGTCTCTCTCTGTTCCCCCTTTTCCCATTCACTTTCCCCCAATAAAAAACCCTCCACCCAAGCTCTGTCCCGTTGTGTCTTTCTCTTGAATGCTGCTTTTTACGTTACAACAGTAGTTTAAGAGGATCAGAAAAGTTCTCAGACTCTCTATGAAATGAATTTATGGTTTATTTTATTTTATTTTACCTTGGCACACATGTGAAATATTTATTCAACTTAGAATGATTTTTTTCTTTTTTCAATTATTTTTTATTTAGGTTAGAAACAATCTTGTTTCATATGTCCATCCCAGGTCTCTCTCCCTCCCCTTTTCTCCAGCCGTCCCCACCAGGTCCACCAGTCCCCAACCCAATCTCCACTCTGATCACCAAGGAGGGTGAGGCCCTCCATGGTGGATCTCCAGTAACTGGCATTTCATCCAGAGCAGGGCTTAGGCCCTCCCCCAATAGTCTCAGCTGAGAGAGCCTCCCATATTGTAGCATGGGCCCTCAAAGTCTACTTGTACACCAGTGGTGAATACTACCCAAGGCCCCATAGATTACCTAGGCCTCCACACTGGCACCCACATTCAAGAGCTCACCCTTGTTCAGGTCAACTGTTTCTGTGGGTCAAACCAGCCCACTCTTAACTCCTTTGCCCATCAGTTCTCTCTTTCTGACACTGAATTCTAGGAGTTCAGTTCAGTGTTTGTCTGTGGGTATCTGCCTCTGCTTTCCTCAGTAGCTGGATGAAGGTTCTGTTTCCTAGACTCTCTGGCAGTGGGATTGTATGCTGGCACTCCCCTGACTCATGTCTAAAATCTATAAATGAGTGAGTACCTACCATGTTTCTTTTTTTGTGACTGGATTACCTCACTCAGGATGGTTTCTTCTAGTGCCATCCATTTGCCTGCAAATTTCTGGATTTCATTGTTTTTTTTCCGCTGAATAGTTCTCCATTGTGTAAAAGTACCACATTTTCTCTCTCTACTCTTCAATTGAGGGGCATCTAGGTTGCTTCCAGGTTCTGGCTATTACAAATAATGCTGCTATGAATGTAGTGGAACAGACATCCTTGTTGTGCAAATGTGCATCTTTTGGGTATATGCCTAAGGGTGCAATTGCTGGGCCTTGTGGCAGACGGATTCCCATTTTCCTGAGGAATCTCCATATTGATTATGGTTTATTTTTATATTAAATGAATTTTCAATTAAATATTAATTTGTTAAGGTTCAAACTTAAAGGGATGATGCTGTGAAATCCTAACCTTATCTAAGCTACTAACTTGTAAACTGTTTATTTACTGAAAAGTTTTATTCAGCCTCCTGTATATATTTTCAAGGTGTAACCTAAAATGGGGTCTACTTAGTAGACATATAAGCCTCAAACTCTTCAGAGGTCTGCTGAACATGGCATTTAAATGGTTAACAGAAAGTTTCCCATGACAGACAGAAGTGCCCCCTACTGTCAGGAACCCTTTAGGGATCCATAAAAAGATAGAAGGGGCATAGTGGCTGTACCTGACCTGTGGTAACACGACTGGGTAAACTCACCCTTACTTCCCCTGTTGCCAGGGCTCTGCCCAAACTGGACATTTCTGGTTTGATTCCCTTATTTGCCTGGTCAAATAAGTCCAGTTTTCCAAATTTGCTCTACACGAAAAATCTCTCAGACCTGGGCCTAATAGCCAAAGGCCTCTACTGTTTTTTATGACAACAGATGATGAAATGTTATCCTATGACAGCTGAAGAGCCACCACTGTCCCCAACAAAGCTACCGAGACCAAGGGAGCCTAGGGTAACCTGTCTAATTAATGGGTTAGTCTCTGTAATTTAATTGATACATGGGTCATTTGGAATATACTTCCAGCTACAGTTTATCCTTCTCATATCTCTGATGATATTAGCTGCCTGACTGTAGCCTTAACAGTAGCAAGCATGCTAGGTCCTCCCCGAAGGCTACAGCTGCCTCTTCTTCAGACTTACTAGGGAGCTAAAAGGTAAAAGGATGGTTTACCTTGCTGCCAGTCTCTGAATGGAGATAGACTCACAAAACAGGTTTCAAAAAACTCTTTTCTATTTCTTTATTTAAAGGTACATTGTGTGCAATGGTTGCACAAATTAAACACCCATCCACTACATTCATAGCAGCATTATTTGTAATAGCCAGAACCTGGAAGCAACCTAGATGCCCCTCAATTGAAGAGTGGAGAAAGAAAATGTGGTACCTTTACACAATGGAGAACTATTCAGCGGGGGAAAAAAACAATGAAATCCTGAAATTTGCAGGCAAATGGATGGCACTAGAAGAAACCATCCTGAGTGAGGTAACCCAGTCACAAAAAAGATTTAAAGTGTATGCAAGTTATACAGTTCTAAAAATGTGTTTTCAGTTGTGTAAATACAAATTGTAAAGGTAGAAGAAAGTGATTTAAAGCAAGTACAAGTTGAGAAATATTTCAAATTTCATTCCCTCTGTGCCATTGTTATCCTAAGACATCAAAAGTTCAGGGTTTTAACAGTGAAGAAGATTTTAAATTTCTTTTTGTTGTCTTCTAAGAGAAGACTTAAAAGTGCTTTTCAGTCAAAGATCTCTGTGTAATATAAGTGTGTTAATGTTGGGGAAGTCTTATGTCAATAAAGCACTGTTGAGCCAATAGGAATCTAGATAGGTGGGACTAGGAGTCCAGGAGGACTCTGGGAAGGAGAAACACAAGGAGTCAAGATGTAATGCCATGGGGTAGGAAGCCCAGAAACTTCTCCGGTAAGAGACATACTTAGATTAACAATTATGGGGTAATTACTTAAGTCAGAGCTAGCCAGTAAGAAACAAGCAAAGGCCAACAGCTTCATAATTAATATAGCCTGCTGTGTGCTTATTTGGGACTGATGCGGCTCTGAAACCAGGCTGGCAGGAAGGCTTCTCTCAAGGAAAAAGGTTTCTCTTAACACAGAAATATTTTAGATTCCCTGGCTTTAACTATGACACACAATCCTGAGTCTACTGCATTTCTACAATGTAGATTTCAGTACAGATTTTAAACAATTGCAGTGCTACCACATCTAAAACTTTCATCTTGTTTATGAACTTAGATGAAATTCTTGGACCTTCAGGGAATCACACTTGAATCTGAACCCTCACAAGTCAAAGGGAGGCCAGCTAAGGTCTCCTGTCAACCAATAGCCTAAGTTTCCCCACCTACTGAAAAGTTTGTGTACCCCATAAGCTTCTCTGCTGATGCAGAAATCCAAATCAGACCATATAAAACGGAATTAGAAAAAGACCATGTTTAATGGATACAATGCTCCCGGATACCCACCTCCCTGCCCTGCCCCCATGAGATGGGAAAGATTGCCTGGAAAACCATACCTCTATTTACTGGGGACAGTTTAAATACCTTGTGGGAGTGATCTTGAGCATCTCTGTGGGGGGGGATCATCATTTAGAGGGACTTCTGAGATGTAGTAGGTTTAGGAAGAAGACAGATAAAGGGACTTGCCATGGAACTTCCACCAGAGCATTCCAGACTCTGGGTGTATGGATGCCAGGGGCTGGGCTGAAGCCTCCACTATAACACCTGCTTCCTACTCTAGAGGATGGAAACTCTCTCCCTTTCTCTGGCCTTGGAACTCCTCTCTCAAACAACAGAGATCATGGGTCTGGAAGTTTCAAATGTCCACACAGGATAAAAAATTTCCCCCTGACCTTGTTAACTTTGCCTTCTCTCCCGAGTCTATTTGTCCCAGCAGATTTCAAGTCAACTGCAGGCTGCTGCATCAACTCACAAGTGCCAAGTGTTTCCTCACAGACTTCATTCCAGACATCTCCAGAGCAGCTAGCCACTGGTGGTCCAGTATCACAAACTTTTGAAAGCTGTCCTGTGTGTGTGTGTGTGTGTGTGTGTGTGTGTGTGTGTGTGTGTGTGTGTGTACCCACTACAGTTGTCTGTGAAGTTGAAAAGAGATTTCCCTGGCCACCAGGCCTGGTTCTATAGGAGTTTATGAGTGGCCTGATGTCTGTGCTGGGAATCCAATTCTGGTTCTTTCCAAGAACAGCAAGTGTTTTTCATTGCTAAGCCATCTCAGCAGCTGCAGGAGGAATATGTTTATTAACATCTTCAGACAATAGTATATTTTGGAGACAATATCTTACTATATAAATATCTCTGGCCGGGAAGTTGCTGTATAGATGAGGCAAGTCGGGAATTCAAAGTCATCCCCCTGCCTCTGCCTCCTGAATGCTGAGATAAAGGGCATAGAGAATGGGCTGGTGAGTTAGCTTAGCAGCTAAGGGCACTGGCTGCTCTTCCAGGGAACCTGTGTTGGATTCCTAGTGTCCACAAGGCTGGTCACAACACTCTGTGACTCTAGTCTCTTGGGGCTTAATTCTCTCTGCTGGAGCGCTCATCATGCATAGACATAAGTGCAGTCAAAATGCCCATGCACAGGAAGGTCATTAAACCTTAATAAATGTCAAGGGCCACCACACTGTTGTCCCTGTAGATTTTTAAATGTGATAATTCTCTAAATTGGCGCAGGTAATTCTCTAAATTGAGAAAAAAAATTGTCTCCTGCATGTATGTCCACAGTAATCTCTTGTACATTGGGTGTGTGTTTATAAATGTTAATTTTAAAGGAGCGTGTGGTCTGAACAAGTCCTTAGACCTTTCAGTATTCACACATTTCAGTAAAAACTATCAACAGTCAATTGTCAAGGTCACCACAAATGCCTCAAAATTTTGTAAAGCATATGAAATTGCTAAATTTATGATGAGAAACTCGAGTGTCCAGAAATATTAATGTTCTCTTGAGGGCTAATGTTCTATCACTGTTGTAGTCCATAGGGAGGGTATTGGTGGCTATGGATTCATTCACATTGTTTATTGGAAGAGGAAGAGATGTTCATCAAGTATACTCCCAAGGAGCACAGGGTGGGGAAGAAGAGAAGCCACAGCTCTAGGTGTCAGTGGCTGCATGGTCTCTTTTTTGGACAGGTACTTCTTCTTGTGCAGTTTCCTGGCAAGTTGTTCAGTACCTGTGGACAGGAGTCCGGAGATGCTGATGTGCATGATTTTCTGGCAGATTATCAGGAGCCACTGCGCGTTTCATTCCCGCTCTAAGCAATTCCAATTTTCTGCCATTTATTCTTTTAAATGGAAATAGATTCCATGAAATGCAGGCGATTGCTGCTCTTGAACCTGTTTGATTCAGCCCCCACCCCTTTTTTTGCTAAAAATTGTTCTCTAAGCGCATATATACAAACTTTTCACATTGGAACAGGACATGGTGGTCGAGTGCCTTCAATCCCAGCACTTCAAAAAGAGGCATAAATATCAGGAGACCAAGACCACCCTAAGCTCCATGAGATCCTGTCTTAATCCAACAATAACTACAATAAAAATTCACACAGTAGTTGCATACTTTCCATCTATACAAATCCGTGCTGAATTCTGCCATCTCTTACAGAAATGAGCACGTAGACACAGATTGCCACTTCTCAGAAGACTTGTGCGTCAAGGCACACTCCTGTGATGCCAGCACTGTGACATTAAGGGTGGGAAAATCAGGAGTTCTAGGACAAGAATCCCATGGCAGATGAGTGCACACAGTCTGAAAGAATCTCCAGGGAACAAACCGGGAAATTAGTGAACTGCTAACCGAAAAGGTGAATGATGTCCAGAAATCTCTGGTTTATTAGTAAAGTAAAACAGGAAAAGTTGGAGAACAAAGAAGACCGGGGGTGTCCTCTCTCCCTGTAAGTAAACCTGAACCTCATGCCAGGACCAAGAGGCAAACCTGAAAACTCTGAGTGAGACACTACATCTGTTTGCTCCTCTTCCAACCATGGCCACACTTAAATGTCATTGCTCTGTGATTTTCGCTGCACTTGTGTTGTTAGTTGCCCTATTGTGTTGGTCAATGCTAGTTTATTACAGCTGTCAGAAACCAGGCTTTGACCCTAAAACGTCTGGTGACAACACCATGGAGATTCCTGATGTCAAGGGCCCATGGGCCTTAAAAGACAATGAAAGACACACTCCTGTTTCTGTCAGACATTGGGGTGACCCTGGGAACAATGACAGCAGACCCAGACTCAGTTATGGGGAAAAGACCTTCATTCCCTGTAAATGCAGGAAACAAAAACAGAGGAGTCTGGGATGCCCACCTCCTCAGGATGGAAGACAACAGGACAGACAGCCAAGTCCACTAGAATCTACAGGGAATAAATACACTGTCCTTTGTCGGGAACAGTTGTCTGAAGTGGTAGGCGATGACCACACGTAAGTGAAAATATCAGCAAAGTAACGTAGAGAATTTTACACACCAGAAGAAGAAACTATCCTGAGTTCATAAAATGGGCTAGTGTGTCCATATAGCCACCCCATTCTGTGAAGAGTTACCAGAGTCCTGGTTAAGACAGAGTTCCAGAATATCACCACAGATTTAACAGGGGAATCATTTGGGGGCAGTGGGAAAGATGACCCAGGTGAGTAAGAAGAGACTATGTGAGAGTCCGGGATGTTCACAGGAACACCTGTGGGCATCCCAGGCCACACGTGACTGCACACAGCTTCCAGCTGTCACTAAGGCAACGGACTTAGCACAGCACACAGGATTCCATAAGAGTCTGAGCCTTTATTTTCTCCATCACCTTTGACTCACCTTTAGGACACTAGTCAATTACCCACTGTGGCAAGATGTTGCATAAACACAAAAAAATGCTTAATTAACAACAGTGGTGGCTCACACCTTACATCCCATTACTCTACAGTCAGAGGCAGGCAGATCTCTGAGAGTTAGAGCCCAGTCTCATCTGCAGAGCTATTTCCAGGAGAGCCAGGGCTACACAGGGAAACCTTGTCCTGAATAAGAATAAGAATAAGAATAAGAATAAGAATAAGAATAAGAATAAGAATAAGAATAAGAATAAGAATAAGAATAATAGAGGCATGAAGTTGTTGCTGGTTGAAACTAAAGCACAATCAGCAATTGGGGTTTCCCAGCCCTGCCCCTGTTGGAGATCCAGTGATGATTGGGGAGGACACAAAGCTCAGGGGGATGGGCTTGTTGTTGCTCAAGGCTCGGATGAATTCATCAGCTGCTTGCATTTAGCTCAGAGGAATAAGACACATGGCCACCATCACATCACATATAGAAGGAGAAGACAAAAGGTCTTGAGCCCACAATGGGGGGAGAAACCAGAACAAATCCTGGTAGGTTCAGCCCAGCTGTCTTGCCCTGTAGAAGAAAAGAACAAGGAAGAAATTCAGATCAGTGTCTTAAATGTTGACATTCTGAACAGACCATTATACACCCAAACTGTCCCAAACCCAAGTAAAGCTGTATGAGAAGGCTGGACATCCTAGCGACTGCCTCTGAGTGTAACTTGAAACAGGAGCAGATCAAAGACTCTGAATGGAACTAAATGAGGAGGTGTGGGCTGGCTTAGAACCTCCATGTGGGCTGGCTTAGAACCTCCATGGACGCCTGTGTGTGCTGCAACAGGTGTCTCAGGGATGAGCCCCCACTGTAAGGACCGGCAAGCTTGAATAGAGCTGCATCACATTTTAACTCTCAGAGCAATCCCTTTAATAAGAGCTCATTGAAGCGTCAGGTTCTAGAAGGTCTAGAGGAATCTCCTGGTTCTTATCTCAGGGAAGCCTTAACAACTGTGAATGCAGATCCAGAGAAAAATGAGGAAACATGTCGGAAGATTGCACACTAGGAGGACTAACTGGACTCCTGCATATCTGTTCTCAGTAGGAACCT
The DNA here is from genome assembly GCF_017639785.1 of Mesocricetus auratus. Lineage (NCBI taxonomy): Eukaryota > Metazoa > Chordata > Mammalia > Rodentia > Cricetidae > Mesocricetus > Mesocricetus auratus. The sequence goes on from NW_024431279.1 coordinate 42,417, forward strand.
TTCCATCTGACCTCTGAGAGCTGAGGATAAGGTCTCTGCCATCTGTGTCATTGCAGTGATGAATCTGTCCATTAAGTTCTTTATGCTTCACAGTGAAGTTAATGTCAGCTCATCAGCACAAGACAGAATAGGCCACTGTGTGGATGCAACTTTGCTCTCTCGTGGCAGGGCACACTCTCAGCTGGGTTTGGTGTTCCCACAGAGACACAAACTCAGACCCTGAGCTTTTCTTACCTTTGGTCCTCCACTTCCATATGAGAAAAGTCACCACAGCTCCCATGAGCACAGCTCCAAGAACCAGGCCAGTAACAATTGCCATGATGGGG
>NW_024431280.1:0-5806 GCF_017639785.1 Mesocricetus auratus
ATTGACTCTGGAATGGAATTTCATTTCCCAGATTTCACTCCTCTTGTCTCACTAGATTGTTTTATAATTTTCTTTCTTTTTTTTTGTGTGTGTGTGTGCTTTTGTTTGCTGAGACAGGGTTTCTCTGTATTGCTTTGGAGCCTGTCCTGGAACTTGCTCTGTAGACCAGGCTGGCTTTGCACTCACAGAGATCTTCCAGCCTCTGACTCATGAGTGCTGGGATTAAAAGGCCTGTGCCACCAACGCCTGGCTATATTTATAATTTTCAATTGTGACACACATCACATGTTAAAGATAATAAAACAAACATTACACACAGTACTGTAGGTCTAGTTCATCCTTTTGGTCTCTCTAGATACAGTTGGTATCGTTAAGATGGTGTACATTGTTGAGTTTCACAAAATTCTGTGAGACAGTTCTTGAGAAAATAACATTTATGTTCTTCAAACTCACAACCTATAGGGAAACATTAGCTTCACAGAATATATTAATAGTTCTTTAGGTCAAATTTCCAGTGCCTTATGATTGGTCTTTTAAATATACAGACAATGAATCTATAAATTTAGAATATAAGAGTTTTGAAGATTAAGACAGGAAATTTGAATCCTTAAATTTCACCTTGAGCAGCTGTCTGAAAAGTGAAAGGTCTGCCTAGATAAGCAGATATGGAGGGTTTTTACTTCTGCAAACTATGATGTTGATTTTACTCTTAATCTATGTCAGTTAAATGATTTTACTCTTGCATACATGTGTATGTTTATAAGTCTCTGTGTGTGTGTGTATTTTCTTGATCTGCTATTTTATAGTTCCATTAATATTCAACATTTCACCAAATTGAAGCTTTTATATATGCCAGGTTCTTATTTATGTATGATGAAGAACTAACTCTAGCCTGAGTAAAGAAAATTCCTACAAACAGAAACTCACTGAAGTTTAGGAACTCACACATAAATTCACATTTTATTATTGCTGAAACAAAATATTCTATGAACTTTTGAGTTTCAAGATGTTTCCTGAAAAAACATTCCTCTTTTTTGTGATTAATCTTCATTAGAATAACTGATAAACGTTCACATATTTGCTCTAATAGATCCTCATCTGCATTTTACTTGTAAGATCACTGTATATTGTTGAGATGTTGACACAGCTATCACTCTTCAGTATGCAGGTCCGAATAGCTGAAGGAAAGAAAACAAGTAACATAAATGAAAATGCTTTTCACTACCATGGACTGTCGATTTCCTAAGTTAGGTATTTCCAGATAGACTGACTACTCTTCTATTTCAGTATATTCGAACTTTATCTTTTGAAGAATAAAAGCAACCTTTTACAATTATGTGGTTTCAAAGCAAACAGGTAATTGGTATTTTTTTCTCACAACATTTTACCAAGTGTTGCTTCAGGATTTTTAAATTGACAGCCAAAGAGACATTGTTTTGTGGCAAGATGAAAACTAACCTGAGCTCAGTATTGATGGGCTATAGAGGCCAGAGCAGCTAACTTCACGTGCCTGAGTTCTGGATTTGTTATTTTCATCGTCACAAAATTAATCAGAACAATGACAAGCCAAGTCATCCACTGCTCACTTTCATTCCTGAAATGTGGGAACAATTCCAGCAGAAATGCATACTAAACAAACATGAAGTGAAAGACAAAATTAGCTTTAAAATATTGAATTGCACTATGTGAAGATTGTTGTTACTATTTTTATAAATCCTTGACTGTCGTTCAAGAATTTTCATCTTAAAGGATTTGATAATTGTACATTAATAAATTATTTGTATATATGCATATATCCTAACATTTTGGACACCTTTGAAATTATGAACAATCACTAAAGCATATTGGATAGACAGCTAAAATATGAATTCTGGCTTTGATTATGTTCTTTTCTTACTATTGAAGGAGAAAAGGTTGTCTTTGAAATACATTGTGTACTTGTTCAAGAATCCCTGACAACCCAGCTACTAGTACAAATAAGCCAGGAATATGTACCAATTAAGGGGGAACACAGCACTAGTTCAAGGAAACTATGTGAAATATGCTTACATCTAAAAATTAGCATATAATCAGTGACTTTATAAAATATATGCATGAGAACTTATTTTTCAAAAGTTGGTCATTACATGCAGTTTTCAGGATTATGAGAACAACAGTTAAGAATCTTGGAAGCTAATGTCAAAACCAACACTTACAATTCAGAGGTTGAAACTTACTTATAAGGATATATTTGTATTCCTGAGCATACAGTTGTAAATGATAATGTACAGGTTAAAGGGAAAGATGTCAATATCTGTAATTGAAGATGTAAGCCTCGGAGACAATAAAGACAATGTCTCTTAAAACTTTCCATTGCTACCTAACCATATCCACTCTGTCCTGACACTTTATTTATATGAAAACATGAACTATTTATAACCGTTTCTCAGAAAATTGGCAATCATTCTGCCTCAAGATCCAACAGTACCTCTCTTGGGCATATACACAAAGGATGCTCAATCATATCACAAGGACTTTTGCACAGCTATAGTCAAAGCAGCATTCTTCATAATAGCCAGAGCCCTGAAAAAGCCTAGATGTCCCCCAACTGAAAAACTGATAAAGAAAATGTGGTACATTTACACAATGGAGTACTAGTCGGATGTTAAAAAAATGACATCTTGAAATTGCAGGTAAATGGACGGAATTAGAAAAAATATCCTGAGTGAGGTAACTCAGGAACAGAAAGAAAACATGATATGTACTCACTCATAAGTGGGTATTAGACATAAACAAAGGATAACCAGCCTACAGTCCACAACCCCAGGTAAACTAGGTAACAAGAAAAACCCTAAAAGAGACATACATGGATCCCCATGGGAAGTAAAATACATAAGATCTCTTGAGTCAATTGGGAGTTGGGGGGGAGGGAAGAAAACATGAGGCAATGAGATGGTTGAGTTGGGGGAAGACAGAGAGGGAGGGCAATATTTTGATAGAAGCACCATTATAGGGTTAGTGAGAAACTTGGCAATAGGGAATTTTTCAAGAATCCATAAGGATGACCCCAGCTACGACTAAGCAGTAGTAGAGAGGGTGCCTGAACTGTCCTTCCATCCTTCCTCTGTAATTGGATTGATGACTACCTTAATTTTTATCATAGAACCTTCATCCTGTAACTGAAGGAAGCAGATGTGGAGATCCACAGCTAAGCACTGTACCAAACTCCTGGAATTCAGTTGATATGAGCAAAGAGGTCAAGGCCATGATGGGGAAACCCACAGGAACAGCTGACCCAAGCAAGTGGGAGCCCACTGACACTGGACAGATAGCTGGGGAGCCTTCATAACACTGAACTAAGCCCCTGAATGTGTCAGGCAGTTTTGGGGACACTTGGAGTGGAACCAATATTTATCCCTAGTGCATGAACAGGCTGTTGGAGCCCATATCCTGTGCAGGGATAACTTGAGAAGCCTAGATACAGGGGAACGTGCCTTGATCCTGCCTAAGTATAATGCACCAGACTTTGTTGACTCCCCATGGGAGGTCTCACCCTCTCTGATGACTGATGGGGGTGGGATGGGGGGATAGTGGGGGAAGCAGAAACATGGGAAGGAGAGGTAACTGGGAATGGTATGTAAGATAAAAAAGATTGCTTTTAAAAAAGAAAATTAAAAAAGAAAACCACCTATGTTCTGCTATTAAAAATACACAAGGCTCTTTTTCATTAAGTATATGCCTAGAAGTATTATGCATGCATGTACAAAAATGTGCTGTGTTCTTTTATGCTATGGAATATTTGTTTAATGATTCAAACATGTGTTGCATTCTTTTATGCTTCGCTTGTTTAACTCTGTGAGGCTATGTGACTTTGCCCATCTTAAACACCTGATTGGTCTAGTAAAGAGCTGAACAGCCAATAGCCAGGTAGGAGACATATAGGCCAGGCTACCAGGCAGAAAGAAGAAAGGGAAGCATGAGAAAAAAATGAGAAAAGGAGAAGGAGATGAGGATAAGACAGGACACCCATTCAACCACACAGCCAGACATTGAATAAGAAGGAAAAAATATATAAGTATATATATACTTACATACTGGAGGGGAAGGGGCAAAAGCCCAGAGGGGAAAGATAGACAGAATAATTTAAGAAAAACTGATTAGAAATAAATCAAGCTAAGACTGGGCATTCATAAGAAAAAAATAAATGTCCGTGTTCTTATTTGTGTACTGGGTGGTGGATTCCCCCAAAAAGCAAAGAGTAAAAATAAACAACTTGTGTGTGTGTGTGTGTGTGTGTGTGTGTGTGTGTGTGTGTGTCCTAAAGCAGTAACACTGTATGAAAGAATAGACAACAACCTTGAGCAAATCGAATCAAGGAATATGGGAAAATATATGGAGGATGTTAACTGGAAACATTTGGAAATAATAATATTTATACACTGCTAATTATGAAAGCAGGGAAACTTACATGGAACAAGTGACTGTCTCTTATATAAAAAATTGTAAATTTGTGGGGAATAGAAAAATTAAGACAACTAGTGTTTATCCGTCCAGCTGGGGTGGGGATTCTTGGCTATACAGATATCTGTGCCACACATTCTCGTATAAGTTACAGATAAACTCACTGGGTCTGTCTCTATGCCCTGATGTGGGTGAATAATCCAAACTAGACACACTGTGAATTATGCTCTACTGATCTGCAGGGCATTTTTCAGTACATCCAATTAGATAAACAAGTTAACCAATAATCTTTCATTTTACCTTCTATTCTACTAATTATTATGTCATTAATTTTGCAATCACTGTAAATTTCATGTATATAAATTCTGTGTCACTTTTTTATTATGAAAATCCACATTTAGACAGGAAAACTTAAAATATGTTTAGTAGCTCACTAATGATAATTTTCATTTAGTAGTATTTAATTAACTTTTAAAATATTCTGAGATTTTTTGTATGTTTTCATTACCAATAAAATGCTTCATTCTTATTTCTAGAACATAGCCATAGTCCATTCACCAATATTCTATATTTTGAATTATCAATATTATATTAATTTTGGCTCTGTAACACATCAATTAATAGATTGTGAGGATATTTACTCATTAGTTCACTTCCAGTCTGATCATGTCAAAATTTTCATGCTCTGTTACTCATTCTATTAGCATTGATTAACACAAAATATCAAAGTAAAGGACAATTAAGGATGGAGACCTGAAACCCTGAGAAGACAACCAAAGCAATGGTCATATTTCTGCGTACTTACAAAAGCCAAACATCTGTTATATCTGTGACATTTTACTTAGGAGGGTATTTGTAACTAGCATTACCTTGTTTCAATTCTACCAGAATACTAACTTAAAAGAAAATGTATCCTTCCTTGAAAAGAATTAAAATTACTTAAGATATGATAACCTGAAAGGTATATAATTATCTAGGGGGCTTTATTCAAGGAAAGTTTCTGTTTCATGTGTCCATACAATGTATACATGTGCAGTTTCTGTACTACAAATACTATATATATATATTATCCATATATACTCATATATATCATTATCCATATATATATATACATATATATATTCTGCATCATATTCTTACTTCTTAACCATATGTTTACAGTATACAAGTGCTTCTGGACAAATCTTTCCTTTTACAATACTTATTTACTTTTTAGTTATGCATATGCATATGTGTCTGTGTCTTATTTGCCCTTGTCTTGTGTAGTGTTCACAGCAACTAGAAGAGGGCGTCAGATACCCCGAAGCTGCAGCCACAGGCAGTGTGAGCTGCTCAGGGTGGCTGTCGAAGATGGAATCTAAATTCA
>NW_024431281.1:0-1354 GCF_017639785.1 Mesocricetus auratus
ACTCAAAAGAAACTTGTCTATCCAGATTTACCTAGACAACACTCTTAATGCTTCCAGAGATCTAAAGATTATGGCATTTAAGATGCTAACTAAAGAATTTATAACACCAGACAGAGAATCCCAGATAATGACAGTGACCCAAAGTCTCCAAATAAGATTGCAGGACACCTTGATGTCTACACAACGTGGAACAGAGGGCAGGATGCTCCAATGCACACCTGCTGTCAGGACCTGGCCCAGACCATGGACAAGCAACAGGACATTAAAAAATTGATTGTACCCCTTATGCCAAGACAAAATAGGTCAGTCTTTTCCATGTTCCTCTTCCACAGAAGAGGCCTGGCAAAGATTGATGCTATTCTCTGATATTTCTACCTGCTAATGTAGACTTGGGTATGGACTGGAACCTGTTATTTTTAATAGATTCAGAAACTGTATAAAATGTATCCTTCTCAGATCTCTGATAGTATTAATAAGGTTAGACTATAGCCAGCTTAATAGATCATTTAACAAAGTTCTGATGAGCTTACAGAACAGTGACTACCTGTCCTTCAGTCACAAGTTCAAGGGTTTTAGATTAATATTGGTTGTCATCTGAATATAAATTTAAAGGGCTTTTCATCAGGCCAAAGGCAGCTCTGTCCAATCTATACCTAGCTTACTGGACAGAAGAAAAATGTACAAGTTTCTAACTCAAACTTATAGTTTTTGGTGAGACTCAAAGTTATGATTCAGTTCCTGATGTTTACAGATATTTGATATCTGCTTTTTCTACAATGTAAATTTTGGTACAGATTGATAATACTAGTATGTCTAAAACTTTTATGTCCTTTGTATAATGAAGTCCATATAGGCTTCAAATGATCAAAAGTCATAAAGCAGGGATCCACTTCTCACAGGTCAAAAGGACTCCTGAGAAGTACAGCTTTTGTTATACCATATGTCTGTCCCTGAGAATGGGATTTCCGGCCCTGTTATTGGGACTCCTGCCCTTCTTGATCACCAAAACTATGGGCCTAAGAGTGCTGATTAATTACATAAGTTTTAACTTCTATTCCCAATTTAATCATGTCTCAAACAAATTTCCTCTTCTAGTTTCCATTTCTGACAGACACATTCGAGCATCAGTTGCTGACTACAACCTGTTCCTAAAGACTGCTAGCTCTAGATTTACTGTGCATGTAAACCAGGCTAGTCGATGTGAACACCCCCTGTCTCTTCACAGTCTACAAACCAGCTGCTTCTGATAAATACTCCATTGCCTAAATTCCTTCTTTGCTTTTGAATAGCATTTTAGCCTACTTGGACCCCTGACTACAACACCCCAAAGTCAGCAGGAAGAAGCACAGGAAAA
>NW_024431282.1:0-6163 GCF_017639785.1 Mesocricetus auratus
CGAAGTCCAGGGAAGGAGCTGTTCCTCCGGCAGCATCAGGTAAACAGGCCTGCTTCCCAGACTGTGTTCCAGTGCTACAGTTCGCCTGGGAACTGCACAGAGCTCCCAATCCCGACAGGAGCCAAGGACCCCAGACTCCAGGTCTTCCCTCCCACCAAGGAGACCAGGAAACCAGAGGAAGCTGAGAGTCCAGGGAAGCAGCTGTTCCTCCAGCAGCATCAGGTAAACAGGCCGGCTTCCCGGCCTGTGTTCCAGTGCCTGCAGATCGCCTGGGAACTGCACAGAGCTCCCAATCCCGGCGGGAGCCAAGCAACCCATACTGCTGATCTTCTCTCCTGCCAACGAGATCAGGAAACCAGAGGAGCCATGGAGAACAGGGGAGTAGCTGTTCCAGATCAGGTACAACAGGACCCAGCATAGGGTCCAGGGGACCAGGTAGGAGGCTAAGCGCCCCAGATTCCTGTACTGCTTCTCCAACCACGGGACCAGGATTTGGACAAGGAATAGAAGAACCACCAGATTATTGGACTTGCTAGCACCCACCAAAAGGGAACTCTGGTCCCCAGACCAGTAAGGGGCTCTTTCTGCACCCACTAGAAGAAGAGATGGGAAAGAGACAATACAAAAACACACTCAGCAACAGAAAAACAAATATGACACCGCCAGTTTCTAGAGACTCCACACCAGCAAGACCCCAACATTTCAATGCGAACGAAGCAGAAGAGAAGGACCTTAAAAGCACTTTCATGAAAATGATAGAGGCCCTAAAAGAGGATATAGGAAAATCCCTCAAAGAAATGGAAGAAAAAACAAACCAAAAAATGCAACAAATGGAAGAAAAAACAAAGCAAATAATGCAAGAATTGGAAGAAGAAACAAAGCAAAAAATGCAAGAAATGGTAGAAAATCCATAGCAAAAAATGAAAAAAATGGAAGAAGAAACAAACCAAAAAAGGCAGGAAATGGAAGAAGAAACAAAGCACAAAATGCGAGAAATGGAAAAAAAGCAAACCAAAAAATGCAAGAAATGGAAGATAGAACAAACCAAAAAATTCATAAAAGGCAACAAATGGACGAAAAGATAAACAGAAAATTGCAAGAAGCAAAGCAAACACTGCAAGGGTTGAAAACTGAAATAGAGACATTAAAAAACACAATCTGAAGAAAGGCAGAAAATAGAAAAGCTGTACAAACAGTCAGGCACTACCGATACAAGCATTACCAACAGAATAGAAGAGATGGAAGAGAGAATCACAAGTGTTGAAGATACACTAGGAGAAATGGATTTATCAACCAAAGAAAACCTTAAATCCAACAAATCCTTAACACAAAACATCCAGGAAATATGGGACACCATAAAAAGACCAAACCTAAGAATAATAGGTACAGAAGAAGGAGAAGAAATCCAACTCAAAGGGGCAGAAGGCATATTTAACAAAATCATAGAAGAAAACTTTCCCAACCTTAAGAAACACATGCCAATGAAGGTACAAGAAGCCTACAGAACACCAAATAAAGTGGACCACAAAAAAATTCCCTCACCACATAATAATCAAGACCCCAAACATACAGAATAAAGAAAGAATATTAAGAGCAGCTAAGGAAAAAGGTCAAGTAACATATAAAGGCAGACCTATCAGAATTACACCTGATTTCTCCATGGAAACTCTGAAACCCAGAAGGTCCTGGATAGATATTCTACCTACACTAAGAGACCATGGATGCCAGCCCAGACTACTATACCCGGCAAAGCTCTCAATCACTATAGACGGAGAAAACAAGATATTCCATGACAAAACTAGATTCAAGCAATATGTGTCCACTAACCCAGCCCTACAGAAAATTTTGGAAGGAAAACTCCAACCCAAGGAAGCTAACTACAAGCAGAAAAACATAGGCATTAGAGAATCCCTCTCTACCAACAGCCAAACTCTTTCTATGAGGCTTCAATAACCTTGATCCCCAAGCCACACAAAGATACAACCAAGAAAGAGAACTTCAGACCAATATCCCTCATGAACATTGATGCAAAAATACTCAATAAAATACTGGCACATCGGATCGAAGAACACATCAAAACAATCATTCACCACGATCAAGTAGGTTTCATCCCAGGGATGCAGGCATGGTTCAACATACGAAAATCCATCAACATGATCCACCATATAAACAAGCTGAAAAACAAAAATCACATGATCATCTCACTAGATGCTGAAAAAGCCTTTGACAAAACCCAACACCCCTTCATGATAAAGGTCTTGGAGAGATCTGGGATAACAGGGACATACTTAAACATAATAAAAGCTATATACAGTAAACCAACAGCCAACATCAAACTAAATGGACAGAAACTCAACGCAATTCCTCTAAAATCAGGAACAAAACAAGGCTGTCCACTCTCTCCATACCTTTTCAACATGGTAATTGAAGTTCTAGCTATTGCCATATGACAACAAAGGGGGATCAAGGGGATACAAATTGGGAAGGAAGACCTCAAACTTTCACTGTTTGCAGACGATATGATAGTTTATATCAATGGCCTAAAGAACTCTACCAGGGAAGTCTTACAGCTGACTAACACCTTCAGCAAAGTGTCAGGCTACAAGATCAACTCAAGAAAATCAGTAGCCCTACTATATACAGATGATAAAAGTGCTGAAAAAGAAATTAGAGAAACATCACCCTTTACAATTGCCACAAACAACTTAAAATACCTTGGGGTAACGCTAACCAAACAAGTATCGAAGAACTTTGAATCTTTAAAGAAAGAAATTAAAGAAGCCCTCAGGAAATGGAAAGGTCTCCCATGCACTTGGATAGGTAGGATCAATGTAGTAAAAATGGCAATCCTGCCAAAAGCAATCTACAGATTCAATGCAATCCCCATTAAAATACCAGCACAATTCTTCACAGACCTTGAAAGAAAAATAATCAATTTTGTATGGAAAAACAAAAGACACAGGATAGCCAAAACAACCCTGTTCAACAAGGCAACGTCCGGAAGCATCACCATCCCTAACCTCAAGCTCTATTATATAGCTATAGTCCTGAAAACAGCTTTTTATTGGCAGTAAAATAGACAGGTAGACCAATGGAATCGAATTGAAAACCCGGGTATTAACCCACACTCGTACGAACATCTGATCTTTGACAAAGAAGCTAAAAATATACAATGGAATAAAGAAAGCATCTTCAACAAATGGTGCTGGCATAACTGGAGACTGGCATGTAGAAGAATGTGGATCGATCCATGTTTATCGCCATGCACAAAACTTAAGTCCAAATGGATCAAAGACCTCAACATAAATCCAGCCACACTGAACCTCTTAGAAGAGAAAGTGGGTGGTACCCTTGAACAAATTGGTACAAGAGACAGCTTCCTGAACATAATATCAGTAGCACAGACAGTGAGATCAACAATTAATAAATGGAACCTAATGAAACTGAGAAGCTTCTGTAAGGCAAAGGACACAGTCAGCAAGACAAAAAGGCAGCCCACAGAATGGGAAAAATATTCACTAATCCCACATCTGACAGAGGGTTGATCTCCAAAATTTACAAAGAACTCAAGAAGAAAGTCTCCAAAACATCAAAGGACCCAAATAAAAAGTCGGCTGCACAACTAAATAGAGAGTTTTCAATAGAGGAGTCTAAAATGGCTGAGAGGCACTTGAGAAAGTGCTCAACATCCTTATCCATCCGGGAAATGCAAATCAAAACAACTCTGAGATACCATCTCACTCCAGTCAGAATGGCAAAAATCAAAAACACCAATGACAATTTATGCTGGAGAGTATTTGGTGAAAGGGGTACACTCCTCCATTGCTGGTGGGAGTGCCAACTGGTTCAGCCACTTTGGAAATCAGTATGGAGATTCCTCAGAAAAATGGGAATAAACCTACCACAAGACCCAGCAACTCCACTCTTAGGCATAAATCCAAAAGATGCCCATTCATCTAACAAAGATTTCTGTTCCACTATGTTCTTAGCACATTTATTTGTAATAGCCAGGACTTGGAAGCAACCTAGATATCCCTCAACCGAAGAGTGGATAGAGAAAATGTGGTACATCTACACAATGGAGTACTATTAAGCAGAAGAAAATAATGGAATCATGAGATTCGCAGGCACATGGATGACACTAGAAGAAACCATCCTGAGTGAGGTAACCCAGTCACAAAAAGAGAAACATCGCATGTACTCTCTCATATATGGATTTTAGACATAGATCTGGGGAGTGCCAGTCTACAATCCCATGGCCAGAGAGTCTGGGAAGCAGAAACTTCATTTAGTGGCTGATCGAAGAAGAGGCAGACTCCCTTGGTTGAGTACTGAGCTGAACTCAAGAAAGTCTGTAACAGAGAGGGAGGACTGATGATCAAAGGGATAAAGACTGGGCTGGTTTAACCCCCTGAAACAGCTGACCAGACAAAGGTTAACTCTTGATTCCCAGGCATCAGCCTGGAAATCCAGCATGGGACTGATCAAGAACCCCTGAATCTGGATGTCAGTGAGGATGCCTAGATAATCTATTGAGCCTTGGGCAGCAGATCAGTACCCATCCCATGTATACACACAGACTTTGGACTCCCATAGAACAATGTGAGGTGCACTCTCACCCTGAACTCTTGGGGAAGGGTCTAGGCCCTGCCCTATATGAAGTGACAGACTATGGACACTCCCATGGATTGCCTCACCCTACCTGGGGGAATGAGGGGATAACGGGGGTGGTTGGGGGTAGGGCACGGGAGGAGCGGAGGGAAAGGGAGAGGGACCTGGAACTGACTTATGAAGCAACCTTGTTTCTTATCTAAATTTTAAAAAATTCATGATAAAGTCATTTCTGAATAAGGGTATGTTTATTGAAACCTAAGATTTACAATTTTTAAATGTAAAAATTTGTGCAATTTTGTCACTTCTTTTGCATTGAGTTAGTTGTAAAATAAATATATTTTTCCCTCGAGTAGCTTAAATTACCAAAAAATATGTATGTTTTTTTCCTATAATGGTACTCAATATGGAAGTTTATGGCAGATATTTTCAGTAGCAAACTTGAAGCATTTTTAGCAAATGCCAAAAACGTAACTTTTGAACATATAAAACATCAACCGTTTAGCATAAACTTTATAAATAACAAAATGTTTATTAGAAGAAATTACTCATATTGTCATTAAAATGATTAAAAACATTGACTATATGAAAAAGATAGTCTCCTGAGCTAATGAAGTGAATTTATTATAGGTATTTTTTTATGGAAAACATTTTATTTTTATGAAAGTCATGTTAAAATTTTTAAAGTAAACAGCTTTTAATTATTTTTTGTTATTTTTTGTACTGCCTAGTTTATATAAGTTTGTGTTCCCTTATCCTCACTTTCCCTGCACTTTGGGTGTGTTATCAGTGCAAATCAAAGCCTAAGGCCACGTTTTTGGCGAAAGTGCTGGCTGAAGTAGGGAGGATAATGGATTAAAGATAACTTGGAGTGTATAATGAGACCCCATCTTAAACAAAATCCTGCTGGGTGACTGTAGCATACTCCTTTAATCCCAGCACTTGGGAGGTAGAGCAACACACATCTCTGTAATTTCAAGTCCAGCCTGGACTACAAGAGCTAGTTCCAGACACAGAGAAAGCCTGTCTCCAAAAACAAAACAAAACAGTCCTTATATTGTATATGAAGCCAAGAGGTAATATTTATAGTGATTCCATTTGTATCAAAACAGACAACCAACTCCATCACATAATTACTTAGTAGAATGCTAGAAAGTTACTCCCTCAAGATACACATTCAGTTGAATACAAGAGTTAAGAAATGGCAGACGTAGGGATTAGGGAAGGAAGCATGCTCTGAGAGACCACAAGATGAGGGGGTCATGAAATGGCACTTAAGCACCTGAGCAAACTTCCTCAAAAAGGTGTATAATAGAATGACCACTAGTCAAAACAGAACAGGAAAATCTCAGAAGCCCACCCAAAGTAGTTCATGGTAAATTTTTAGATTTTAAGATCATTGTATCTGAAAATAAAGGTTGGTTTCTATGAGAATAAATAATAGTTTTTACACATATGTGCAAACACATAGGATACAATGATCAAGAGTGTTAGAAAGAACTAAACAATAACTCAATATCTGAGACAATGGTAATTATGATATACAGATAAG
>NW_024431283.1:0-1736 GCF_017639785.1 Mesocricetus auratus
CGATAGTGAGCGGCTCCTCACAAAGGGTGAAACTATGTGCTCAACTTAATGAAACTAACGTTAGAACACTTTATGGGAATCTTTATGCTTAACTTAATGAAAACCAACGATTCTACATTGTGTGAGAATCTCCCTGCTTAACTTCATGAAAACTAACTATAAAACACTGTGTGTGAAAATATCTGATGAACTTCCTGACTACTAACTATAGAAGACTGTGTGAAAATCTCCCTGCTTAACTTCATGAAAACTAACGATACAACACTGTGTGATAATCTAGGAGCTTAATTAATCAAAACTAACGATACAACACTGTGTGTGAAACTATGTGCTGACCTTCACGAAAACTAACCATTTTTCATTGTGTGTGAAACTTTGTGCTGAATTTCATGAAATCTAACTATACAACACTGTGTGTCAAATTATGTGCTCAACTTCACGGAAACTTATTGTACAACACGGTGTGAGAATCTCAGTGCTTAACTTCATGAAAACTAACTGTGTAGGAATCTGCTTGCTATACATCATTAAAACGAAACTATGTGCTGAACTTTACGAAAACTAACGATAGAACACTGTGTGGTAATTTCTGTGCTTAACTTCATGAACACTAACTATACAACACTGTGTGAGAATCTCCATGCTTAACTTCATGTAAACTAACGATACAACACTGTGTGTCAAACTATGTGCTCAACTTCATGAAAACTAACAATAAAACACTGTGTGATAATCTAGGTGCTTAATTTATCAAAACTAACGATACAAAACTGTGTGTGAAACTATCTGCTGAACTTCACGAAAACTAACCATTTTTCATTGTTTGTGAAACTATGTGCTGAATTTCATGAAATCTAACTATACAACACTGTTTGAAAATCTCCATGGTTAACATCATGAAAACTATCGATAAAACTCTGTGTGTGAAACTATGTGCTCAACTTCATGAAAACTAACGATACACCACTGTGTGTGAAACTATGTGCTCAACTTAATGAAACTAACGTTAGAATACAGTATGGGAAACTCGGTGCTTAACTTCATGAAAACTAATGATACAACATTGAGTGTGAAACTATGTACTCAACTTCATGAAAACTAATGGCATAAAACTGTGTGAAAGTATGTGATGAACTTCATGAAAACTAACGATACAACAATGTGTGTGATACTATGTGCTCAACTTCATGAAATCTAATGATACAACACTGTGTGAGAATCTCGCTGCTTAACTTCATGAAAACTAACGATACAACACTGTGTGTGAAACTATGCACTCAACCTCATGAAAACTAACTATACAACAATGTGTGAGTATCTCTGTGCTTAACTTTATGAAAACTAACGATACAACACTGTGTGATAATCTAGGTGCTTAAATTATCAAAATTAATGATACAACACTGTGTGTGAAACTATGTGCTGAACTTCACAAAAACTAACCATTTTTCATTGTGTGTGAAACTATGTGCTGAATTTCATGAAATCTAACTATACAACAATGTGTGAGTATCTCTGTGCTTAACTTCAGGAAAACTAACGATACAACTCTTTGTGGGAAACTATGTGCTCAACTTCATGAAAACTAACGATACACCACTGTGTGTGAAACTATGTGCTCAACTTCATGAAAACTAAAGATACAAAACTGTGTGTGAAATTATGTGCTCAACTTAATGAAATTAACATTAGAATACTGAATGGGAATCTCTGTGCTTATCTTCATGAAAATTAAC
>NW_024431284.1:0-5172 GCF_017639785.1 Mesocricetus auratus
CCATCTCTTACCTTTGTATTTTTAATAGACATTGTTTCTGCGTGTAAACCCAGTTGTTCTGTCACTATAAATCAGGTTGACCTGGACAGCACAGAGATCTATCTGCCTATCTTTGCCTCTCAAGTGCTGGGATTATAGGTGTACACCACCACCATAGTCAAAACACAGAACATAATATTGAAGCAATTTTTATCACTATACAAAGCAAATTTCCCAACTGTTCAATGTTTAACTGATATTACTGTAAATTAAACACAAACCTAACTTTTATGACCATTCAAAGAGAATATGGTAGCATCAAAATACTACTTGGTAAATGCTAAATATAGCACTGCTTAAAACACTGCCAAGAGGAACAAAAGGGAGTCTCAGCAGTGAAGTGCAATAACTGCTCTTCCATTGGGAGAGGGTTCAATTCCCATCATCCCCATGGCAGTTCACAATTCCAGTTCCAGTGAATCTGATACCCTTTCACATACATGCATGCAAGCAAAATGCCAATGAAAGTAAATAAAAATAATAAATCATAGCCAGGTGGTGGTGGTGCACACCATTAATTCCAGCACCTGGGAGGCAGTGTCAAGTGAGTCTCTGTGAGATAGAGACTAGCCTGGTCTCTAAAAGCTAGTTCCAGGACAGGTTCCAAAGTGACACAGGGAAAACCTGTAATGATCATTCTTCCCACCAGCCTGATCTCAGAGTGGCGTCAATCCCTAATGAACACACAGGACATTACATTAATTACAGAGCTGTTGGCCATTTTGCTATGGTTTCTTGTTGGCTATCTCAGACTTAATTAACCCATAAATTCTAATCTGAGTATTTCCATGTGGAGCTCCCACAACCGAAGAAATGGTCTGAAACTCCTAGTCCTCTTGTGCCCTACATGGTGACTGACTGTGCCTCCATTTCCCAGAATCCTCCTCCTCACCTAGTCCCACCTGTCTTGCTTCCCTATTGGCCAACAGTGCTTTATTAACCAACCAATTAAATAACATACAAAGGACTTCCCCCATCAAAGCCCTATCTCAAAAACAAACAAAAATACACCATAACAAACCTACTGCAAAAAACCATACAACAGCACTGACTAATTCAACAATTTTGCAAAATTGTTTTAAGAAAAACTTATGGCACCATATATATGGTGTGTGTTCCTGCGGATGTCACAACACACAGGTGGAGGTCAGTATTCTCTTTTCCACCTAAGTGGTTGCTGGGGACAGAACAGGTGAAAGTTGCAGTCAAGTCTCCTATCTGTGGCACCTTGCTACCTCAAAAAGTTTTTAGAATCTGGAAATATATGACGTCATATTACACATTAATTCTTAGTTTCTATAAACCACTAGAGTAGATAGGTATCATGAAATATTCATTAATGGGCAGCAAAATTTGAAAAGTGGGAAGAAATGTATACTGAGTTGATCTCAAATTTGCTTGAAACAAAAAATACAGGTTATTTCTAAGAATTTGAAGCCAACCTAATCTACATCATATATTCCAAAACAGACAAAGTTACAGTGATACCACATCAAAAAATATTAACTAAGAAGCTGCCATGTATTTATAAGGTTTTCTGTCTTAGAGTAAAATTGAATGTTGTTAACTTGATAAAAATAATTTTTTAAACCTAAAATCTAACCATTTTTTGTCTTCTTTCTTCTTCTATTTCTGCCTCTTTCTCATATTCCTAGTTTTCTTTCGTTCTCTGCTTTCCCTATTCTTCAGGCACTAAAAAGAAAAGTTTCAAAACTTTAAAATTTCACACAAGATTCTACAAACCATGGCTGACCAGCCTTTGTGAGCAAAACACACTTTACAAGATAAAGCATTTCCTGTTCACCTCTTGATAAGCAGCTCAACATTCTTTCAAGTTTTCCTTGTTTATATGCATATTCTTCATGCTCTTCCCTGTCACTTTCTTATGCCTCTCTTTCAAGCTCCCGTTCTCTTTCTCTCTCTCTCTTATTCTCTTTCTCGTTCCCATTCTCTCTCTCTCTCTCTCTTTCTATTTCCTGTTCCAATTCATGAGCTCTGCACTTTTCTCTATGGAAATAAATCAATAAATATAGAATATTTTATATCATTCTATTCTTTTTCTTTAGGGACAAAAGGAAGTTGTAATGTATTATATATCACTATATAAACAAGTCAAAATATTAATTTTTGAAAAAGTGTAAATGTCTCTATACTAAGTTAAAGTATTTGTCTATAATGAACAAGGTCCAACATTTTTTGGGGTGTTCAGGAAAGGGTTTCTCTGTGTAACAGCCCTTGCTGCCCTAGAATTAGCTCTAAGGACCAGGCTGGCCTCAAACTCAAAGATCCACCTGCCTCTGCCTCCAGAGTGCTGAGATTAAAGTCGTGGGCCACCACTGCCTGGCAAACTCCAATATTCTAATACCATTGTTGGAATTAAAATGAAAGACAGATTTTCATTTTAACTACAAAATCTAAGCTGCATTCTGAAGGGAATGCTAATCATCACATCAGAAAATAAACATGAGATTGCATGAAAGTTTGAAAAAGTACTAATTCTGGCTGATATGTGAAGATGCATAATTAAGTGCAAAAACGTATATTGCCAGGCATGGTGGTAAACACTACCAATCCTAATGTTTGCAAGGCAGAGATAAGCTGACCTTAAGGCCATCGAAGTCCTACATGGAGTTTCAAGGCCAGCCCCAACTACATAGTGAGATTCTGCTGCCTTTTTATTTTCTCACTGCTCTAAATATTACGAGGTACCAAAAAATCTAAAATAAAACATACCTGCTTTGAAGGAGAAATTACTATGCTACATGAATAAATAGACACAGAGTCAAAAGACAGACAGATGCACACACACTCTCTAAAGAGAATACTGGCAGAACTGACTTCTTAGTGCAAATAGAATAACTGCCTACTAATCCAAGGATATAGTGGAACTTGTCTCTCATAACACTAAGGGAAGAACTGGTTCTAGGTTTACAAAAACTGGCCTCAGAGAGAAAGAATAACTTTATAAAACAGTTGTTGGGAAGGTACCCAGAAGTAGAGTGTTCAACCTACCACCAAACATTCTATCTGGCATGATGGAGCATGCCTGGAAGACAAAAAGCTCACATAAAGTTGAAACAAAAGGAATAATTCACAATCAGCTAGGCTACAGACACGAAGTGCTCACCTTAAAATCTATATCACAGGGCTGGAGAGATATCTAAAAGAGTTAAGAGCACTTGTTTTTATTGTAGAAAAGTCAGGACCAAACAATGTGATGGCTCACAACTATAGTTGCAGATAATCTAACAACCTCTTCTGGTTTGCACATACATGATACAAGTGTATACATGAAGGCAAATCACTCAAACAAATAAAAATAACATGCCAGGGATGCTAGTGCACAACTTTAATTTCAGCACCCATGAAGCAGAACCAGGAGATTCTATTTTGAGTTATAGATCGGCCTGGCCTATGTAACAAATTCCAGGCCACTGGGAATACACAGAGAGACCCTGTCCCCAAAAACCAGGGAGAACATTATTCACCAATGATATTATTATGTATACAAGACAAGCAGGCTAAGAAAAACTTGTCACTTGAATACAAATGGTTATACTGACAATTGTGTAATTCAATTAAGCTACGAGAAGCAATCAAATATCAAGTCTTCTTACCTTGATCGACTGTGATCCTTATTTCTATCTGAACTCCATTCTCGATCATGGTCCAGATCTCTCTATCTCAATGTCTCTCTTTTGTGCAGTCATGGTCCCTGTCCCGTTCTCATTCCAGCTCCCATTCTTTTTCTTTTTCTTGTTCACATTCTCTTTCCCTTTCACATTCCCCTTCTCACCTTTCTCATTCCCTTTCACATTCCCTCGCTCTTTCTCTCCGTTCCTTCTAAATTTACTGTCCTTTATTGCCTTTCTCTTCTTCCAGTTTTTAGAAATGAATAAAAGTACTTTTAGAGTTAGTTCTGTGGCTCCAGTATTCAGACTTTCCCCGGCACAATGCCCAATTCTTTTAAGAAAAGGATCAAACCAACAAGGTTTTAAATATATCTGAATTTATTTGACAAATTGTACTGAAAGATTCAGAAGGCTAGATTTCGTGAGAAACCATATACTCTTCACAAATCAGGAATCTTTAATTTAGGGTTGGAAAAACTGTGTTGAGTGGCTGGTCACTGACTTCATGATATGTAAAATACACACAAAACATGTGGTGATTCTTAATAATTTCTAAAGAGACAATGGATCAATCAGCTAAAGATTAATTCTGCTTATTATCAGTATCCTTAAGTCAATGGAACAGTGATAATAATTATAACATTAGACATCTGGTTACTTGAAGGTTACCTGATGAGGATTTTAAAGTAGAGGTGGAACTCAGTCAACTCACGATACAACAATCTTCTGTCCTGTAGGTTGCCCCCTGTCCACAAGAATCTGAAGCTGATTTAGCCAGAATCTTTTTTCTTAATTGTGGAAATATCCACTCCCACCAAATACAGAAAATTTGAAAACCACTCAAGCGACAAGTACATAACAGCATCATTTTAATTTAAAAGTTAAAATCCATGTATTTATGCCCAAAATTATACCTGTAAAACAATAAAAATTTATTTACAGTGATAGATCCACACTTACATGGATCTTATCTTAACTGACAGATGTTGTGCTAGGACATGGATCACCAACACTGGACTAACATTGCCTAAAAGCTATTTCTAGGAGGAAGAGCAAGTACACCATTCACAATTAAACCAAATAACAGTTGTACCAAGACTGTATCCTGAAAGATTACCAGTGTACCACAAGATTTCTATGTGAACTAAGGGGAAGAAAGAAAACACAACAAAAACCCCAATCAAGCAAAACAAAACAAAATCAAAACATATTTTTCCCTGAAGTTCCACTTTCAACTTCATCGAAATTTAAATTGCAACAATAAAATGTGCATTTTTCTTATTCTCAGTCATTTCAAACTTTAAGAAGCAGCCTTACCTGTTATACTTTTTCTTTTGCTCATAGACCAAACAATTGACAGAGGATTATGAAAGAGAAGCTAGTGTATGAGGCATCAATATATTCAGCACTGAACTAAGTGCACAGTCAGAGCTAATACTGAATACACTGATTGACATTAGAAAGTGAAAATTGGAGACATGGAGAAAGAGAAGTCAGACAC
>NW_024431285.1:0-18508 GCF_017639785.1 Mesocricetus auratus
CAGTGTATGATTCATATGTAGTAGATAAGCAAACACTATATGATTAATAGGTAGAAGATAGACACTGACACTATGATTAATATTTAGAGACAAACACACACTCTATTGGTAATATTTAGAGATAAAACTACACACTGTGATTAATATTACACATAAACACAACCTCTATGATTAATATGTAGAAGATAGACACTCACTCTATGATTAATATTTACAGATAAACACATACACTATGATTAATATTTAGAAATAAACACACACTTTGATTAATATTTAGATATATACACACTCTGTGATTAATATCTACAGAAAACACACATTATAAGATTAATATTTAGAGATAAACACACACTCTATGATTAATATGTAGAGATAAATCAAAGCTATGATCAATATTTAGAGATAAACACACTCTATGATTAATTTTAGAGATAAATACCATTCAATGATTAATATTTAAAGATAAACATACCCTCTATGATTAAAATTTAGAGATAGACACTCAATCTTTGATTAATATTTCGAGATAAACACACACTATTATTAATATTTAGAGATAAACATACACTGTATGATTAATATTTAGAGATAAATACACTCTATAATTAATATTTAGAGATAAACACACGATCTATGATTAATACTTAGAGATATACACACACTCTATATTTAATATTTAGAGATAAACACTCAATCAATGATTAATATTTTGAGATAAATACACACTATGATTAATATTTAGAGATACACACACACTCCATGATTAAAACTTAGAGATAAATACTCTCTATGGTTAATATTTAGAGATAAACACTCTATGATTAATAATTAGAGATAAAAACACACTATATGATAAACATTTATAGATAATTTACACTCTATGTGTAGGAAAACAGATAAACACACACTATGATTAATTTTTAGAGATAAACACACACTCTATGATTAATATTTAGAGATAAATACACACTCTGTGATTAATATTTAGAAGATAAACACACACTCTGTGATTAATATTTAGAGATAAACACACTCTATGATTAATAATTAGAGATAAACACACACTCTGTGATTAATATTAAAGATAAACATTCTATGGTTAATATTTAGAAGATACACACACACTCCATGTTCAATATTTAGAGATAAACCCTCACTCTATGAATATTATTAAAGATAAACATTCTATGATTAATATGTAGAGATAAATACAACTGTATGATCAATATGTAGTGATAAACTCTGACACTATGCTTAATATTAGAGATATACAAACACTCTGTGTTTGTATAGTAGAGAAAAACACTCGGTGATTAATACTTAGAGATAAACACACTAACTACAATTAATATTTACAGATAAACACATACTCTATAATTAATATGTAGAAGATAAACACACACTCTCTGATTAATATTTAGGAATATACACCCACTCTATGATTTATATTTAGGAATTTACACATACTCTGTGATTAATATTTAGATATAAAAAACACTCTATGATTAATATTCAGAGAAAAAACTTTGTGATTAATATTTACAGATAAACACAAACACTATGATTAACATTTAGAAATAAACTCACACTCTATGATTAATATTACAGAAAAGCACTCTATGATTAATATTTAGCGAAAAATACAACTCTATGATCAATATGTAGAGATAAACACACACTCTATGACTAATATGTATAGATAAACACACACTCTATGATTAATACTTAGAGATTAACACACACTATATGATTAATATTTAGACATAAACCCAAAATCTATGATTTATATTTCCAGATAAACACTCACTCTATGATTAATATTTAGAGATAAACACTCTATGATTAATATTTAGAGACAAATACACTCTATGATTAATATTAGAGATAAACACACAATCTATGATTAACATTTACAGATAAACACACACTCATTGAGTATTATTAGAGATAAACACTCTATGATTAATATTTAGAGATAAATACACTCTGTGACTAATAACTAGAGATAAACATACATTATACGATTAATATTTAGAGATAATCATGCACTCTATGATTAATTAGAGATCAAAACACACTCTATGATCAAAAATTAGAGATAAACTCACACTCTAAGATTAGTATTTAGAAGAAAAACATGCACTCTATGATTAATACTTACAGAAAAACACACACTCTATGATTGATATTTAGAAATAAACACACCCACTATTATTAATATTTAGGTTAACACACTTTCTATGATTAATATTTAGAGATTAACAAACACTCTATGATTATTATTTATATATAAACACACACTACGTTTTTAATATTTAGATATAAACTCACACTGTATCATTAATATTTACAGATACACACACTGTTATTCACATTTAGAGATAAACACACAATCTGATTAATATTTTGATATAAACTCAAACTGAATGATTAATATTTAGAGAAAAACCCTCTATGATTAATATTTAGAGATAAACCCACACTCTGTGATTAATACCTAGAGATAAACACAAAATTTATGATAAATATTTAGATAAAAATACAGTCTATGATTAATATTTAGAGATGAGCACACAATTTATGATTAATATTTAGAGATAAACACCCTCCATGATTATTATTTAGAGATAAACAAACTCTGTGATTAATTTTTATTGATATACACATTATGATTAATATTTAGAGATAAACACACAGTGTATGATTAATATGTAGAGATAAATACACAAATTAATATTTTGATGTAACCACACACACTATTACTTATGTTTATAGATGAACACACTCTCAATGATTAATATTTAGAGATAAACACACACTGTATGATTAATATTTATTTAGAGATAAACACACTGATTGATATTTAAAGATAAACACACCCTCTGTAATTAATATTTTGAGACACACACTATGTGATTAATATTTAGAGATAAACTCACACTCCATTATTAATATATAGCGATAAACACACACACTATGAGTAATATTTAGAGACAAATATAAACTATGATTAATATTTAGAGATAAACACATGAACTATGATTAGTACTTGGAGATAAACTCACTATCTATGATTAATATTTCGAGATAAACACACTTTGTATGATTCATACATAGATAAATATACTCTATTATTAATATTTAGAGATAAACACAGGGACTATGGATAATATTTAGAGATAAACACACACTCTATGATTACTACTAAGAACATAAACACACACTCCATGATTAATATTTAGAGATAAACACATTGTATGATTAATATTTAGAGATAAACACAAAATTTGTGGTTAATATTTAGAGATAAACACACATCTATGATTAATATTTAGAGATAAACACACACTCTATGATTAATATTTAGAGATAAACACACACTCTATGATTAATATTTAGAGATAAACACACACTCTATGATTAATATTTAGAGATAAACACACACTCTATGATTAATATTTAGAGATAAACACACACTCTATGATTAATATTTAGAGATAAACACACACTCTATGATTAATATTTAGAGATAAACACACACTCTATGATTAATATTTAGAGATAAACACACTCTATGATTAATATTTAGAGATAAACACACACTCTGTGATTAATATTTAGAGATAAACACACACTCTATGATTAATATTTAGAGATAAACACACACTCTATGATTAATATTTAGAGATAAACACACACTCTATGATTAATATTTAGAGATAAACACACACTACTGTGATTAATATTTAGAGATAAACACACACTCTATGATTAATATTTAGAGATAAACACACACTCTATGATTAATATTTAGAGATAAACACACACTCTGTGATTAATATTTAGAGATAAACACACTCTATGATTAATATTTAGAGATAAACACACACTCTATGATTAATATTTAGAGATAAACACACACTCTGTGATTAGTATTTAGAAATAATCACACACTGTATGATTAATATTTAGAGATACAAACACACACTCTGTAATTAATTTTAGAGATAATCACTCACTCAATGATTAATATTTAGAGATAAACACACAATCTATGATTAATATTTAGAGATAAACACACATCTATGATTAATATTTAGAGATAAACACACATCTATGATTAATATTTAGAGATAAACACACACTCTATGATTAATATTTAGAGATAAACACACGATCTATGATTAATATTTAGAGATAAACACATGACTCTATGATTAATACTTAGAGATAAACTCACAATCTATGATTAATATTTAGAGATAAACACACACACTATGATTAATATTTAGAGATAAACACACACTTTATGATTAATATTTAGAGATAAAACACACTCTATGATTAATATTTAGAGATAAACACACACTCTATGATTAATATTTAGAGATAAATCACACACTATGATTAATATTTAGAGATAAACACACTCTATGATTAATATTTAGAGATAAATACAACACTATGATTAATATTTAGAGATAAACTTACACTCTATGATTAATATTTAGAGATAAATACACTCTCTATGATTAATATTTAGACATAAACACAGTCTCTATGATTAATATTTAGAGATTAACATGCACTCTATGATTAATATTTAGAGATAAACACTCAATAAATGATTAATATTTAGATATAAACACACACTATATTATTATTATTAAAGATAAACACTCTATGATTAATATTTAGAGATAAACACACATCCTATGATTAATATTTATAGATAAACACAGTCTCTATGATTAATTTACAGATAAACACACACTCTATGATTAATATGTAGAAGATAAACACACACTCTATGATTAATATTTAGAGATAACACACACTCTGTGATTAATATTTAGAGATAAACACACACTCTATGATTTATATTTAGAAGATAAACACATACACTATGATTAATATTACAGATAAACACACTCTATGATTAATATTTAGAGATAAATACACACTGTATGATTAATATTTAGAGATAAACTCACGACACTATGATTAATATTAGAGATAAACATACACTCTATGATTAATATTTAGAAGGTAAAACACACACTCTATGATTAATATTTAGAGATAAACACACTCTCTATGATTAATATTTAGAGATAAACACACACTCTATGATTAATATTTAGAGATAAATACACTCTATGATTAATATTTAGACATAAACACACCCTCTATGATTAATATTTAGAGATAAACAAACAATCTATGATTATGTATCCCAGAATTACTTTCAGACCAGGTTTCCCATATGCCCCCATCGACTATATTTCCCAGAATCCTCCGGGACCACATTCGCCACAATTCTTCTAGACTACATTTCCCAGAATAGCTCGTGCACTACGTTTCCAGAATCCTGGGAGACCACATTCCACAAAATTCTTCTTCACTACATTTCCCACAATTCCTCATACACTACATTTCCCATAATCCTCCTGAACTACATTTCACAGAATCATCTTGGACTACGTTTCCCGAAATTCCCTCGGGACTACATTTCCCATAAATC
Source organism: Mesocricetus auratus (assembly GCF_017639785.1). Classification (NCBI taxonomy): domain Eukaryota; kingdom Metazoa; phylum Chordata; class Mammalia; order Rodentia; family Cricetidae; genus Mesocricetus; species Mesocricetus auratus. The sequence goes on from NW_024431285.1 coordinate 5,525, forward strand.
CTCCTGTACTACGTTTCCCAGAATCCTGCTGGACCACAACCCAGCCCGCTGCTCTAGGGATGTATCAGCAGTGATTAATATTTAGAGATAAACCCACATTCTATGATTAATATTACAGATAAACACTCTATGATTAATATTTAGAGATAAACACAACTCTATGATCAATATTTACAGATAAACACACACTCAAATGATTAATACTAAGAGATAAATACACTCTATGATTAATATTTAGAGATAAACACAATTTATGATTAATATTTCAAGATAAACACAATTTCTATGATTAATATGTAGATATAAACACACACTCTATGATTAATATTTAGCGATAAACACACATCTATGATTAATATTTAGAGATAAACACACACTCTGTGATTAATATTTAGAAGATAAACACAAACTATATGATTAATATTTAGAGATAAATACACACTATGATTAATATTTACAGTTATACACACACTCTGTGATTAATATTTAGGGATAAACACACACTCTGTGATTAATCTTTAGAGATAATCACACACTCATTGATTAATATTTAGAGATAAAAACACTCTATGATTAATATTTACAGATAAACACACGATCTATGATTAATACTTAGAGATAAACACACACTCTAAGATTAATACTTAGAGATAAATACACTCTATGATTAATATTTAGAGATAAACACACACTCTGTGATTAATATTTAGAGATAAACACACACTCTATGATTAATATTTAGAGATAAATACACTCTATGATTAATATTTAGAGATAAACACACACTCTATGATTAATATTTAGAGATAAACACACACTCTGTGATTAATATTTAGAGATAATCACACACTCATATGATTAATATTTAGAGATAAATACACTCTATGATTAATATTTAGAGATAAACACACGATCTATGATTAATATTTAGAGATAAACACACACTCTATGATTAATATTTAGAGATAAACACACTCTATGATTAATATTTAGAGATAAACACACACTCTGTGATTAATATTTAGAGATAAATCACACACTCTATGATTAATATTTAGAGATAAACACACTCTATGATTAATATTTAGAGATAAACACACACTCTATGATTAATATTTAGAGATAAACACACATCTATGATTAATATTTAGAGATAAACACACTCTATGATTAATATTTAGAGATAAACACACACTCTATGATTAATATTTAGAGATAAACACACACTCTATGATTAATATTTAGAGATAAACACACACTCTGTGATTAATATTTAGAGATAAACACACATCTATGATTAATATTTAGAGATAAACACACAGTCTATGATTAATATGTAGAGATAAACACACACTCTATGATTAATATTTAGAGATAAACACACACACTATGACTTAATATTTAGAGATAAACACACTCTCTATGATTAATATTTAGAGATAAACACACACTCTATGATTAATATTTATTTAGAGATAAACACACTATGATTAATATTTATAGATAAACACACACTCTGTAATTAATATTTAGAGATAAACACACTACTGTGATTAATATTTAGAGATAAACTCACACTCTATGATTAATATGTAGAGATAAACACACACTCTATGATTAATATTTAGAGATAAATATACACTCTATGATTAATATTTAGAGATAAACACATGATCTATGATTAATACTTAGAGATAAACACACACTCTATGATTAATATTTAGAGATAAACACACTCTATGATTAATATTTAGAGATAAACACACATCTATGATTAATATTTAGAGATAAACACACAATCTATGATTAATATTTAGAGATAAACACACACTCTATGATTAATATTTAGAAGATAAACACACACTCCATGATTAATATTTAGAGATAAATACACTCTATGATTAATATTTAGAGATAAACACACAATCTGTGATTAATATTTAGAGATAAACACACACTCTATGATTAATATTTAGAGATAAACACACATTCTATGATTAATATTTAGAGATAAACACACTCTATGATTAATATTTAGAGATAAACACACACTCTATGATTAATATTTCAGAGATAAACACACGATCTATGATTAATATTTATGATTAACACATACTCTGTGATTAATATTTAGAGATAAACACACACTCTATGATTATTATTTAGAGATAAAACACACTCTATTATTACTAATTAGAGATATACACACACTCTACGATTAACATTTAGATATAAACAGACTCTCTATGATTAATATTAGAGATAAAAACACTCACTGCGATTAATATTTAGAGATAATCACACACTCTGTGATTAATATTTGTAGATAAACACACACACTATGATTAACATTAAAGATAAACACACGCTCTGTGATTAATATTTAGAGATAAACTCACTATGTGATTAATATTTAGAGATTTACACACTACGATTAATATTTAGAGATAAATACACTCTGATTACTCTTTAGAGATAAAAACACACTATTATTAATATTTAGATAAACACACACTCAATGATTAATATTTAGAGATAAACACTTAATCTTTGATTATTATTTTGAGATAAACACACACTATTATCAATATGTAGAGATAAACACACACCCTATGATTAATATTTAGAGATAAATTCACTTTATGATTAAGTTTCCCAGAATTCCTTTCGGTCCAGGTTTCCCATATGCCCCCACCGACTACATTTCCCAGAATCCTCCGGGACCTCATTCGCCAGAATTCTTCTAGACCTCATTTCCCAGAATCCCTTGTGCAATACGATTCCCAGAATCCTGTGAGACCACATTCCACAAAATTCTTCTTCACTCCATTTCCCACAATTCCTCGTACACTACATTTTCCAGAATCCTCCTGAACTACATATTGCAAAATCCACCTGGACCATATTTCCCAGAATCATCCTGGACTACTTTTCACAGAATCATCTTGGACTACGGTTCCCCAAGTTCCCTCAGGACTACATTTCCCAGAATTCCTCCTGGACTACGTTTCCCAAAATTCCTCGTGAACTACATTTCCCAGAATCCTGCTGGACCACAGCCCAGCCCACTGCTCTAGGGATGTATCAGCAGTGTGATGTGTGCACCTCTGTTTCATGTTCTGTGTTCTGTGTTTGTTACACATCACGCATGCATTACTGTTTACAGTTTTAAGCAACATTTTAATGTCTGGTTTATTTCCCCTCTTGGTCCAACTCAGTTGCCACAGGGGCCTGGAAATTAATGCAGAGAAGCCTAGAGAAAAAGCAAAGGAGAAATAAATCAAATTGGACATAAATCAGGAATTACAAACAAATTAGGAATCAGGTATAAATCAGAAATTAGAAATAAATCAGGAATCAGAAATAAAACTGGAATTAGAAATAAATCACGAATTACAAATGAATCAGGAACTGGAAATAAATCAGAAATATCAGAATTTAGAATTATTGAGAAATTGGAAATGAATTACAAATTGGAACTAAATCAGGAATTGTAAGTAAATCAGTAATTAGGAATAAATGAACAAATAGAAATAAACAGAAAATGAAAATAAACAAGGAATTAGAAATAAATTAGAAATAAAACAGATATTAGAGATATATAGGGAATACAAGGAGCAGAGAAATAAAACATAATCTATGATTAGTATTTAGAGGAAAACACACAATCAATGAATAATTTGTCGAAGATAAATACACAATCTATGATTAATATTTAGGCGTAAACACACCCTCTATGATTAATATTTAGAGATAAAGAAAAAATCTATGAATACGTATCCCAGAATTACTTTCAGGCCAGGTTTCCCATATGCCCCCATCGACTATATTTCCCAGAATCCTCCGGGACCACATTCGCCACAATTCTTCTAGACTACATTTCCCAGAATAGCTCGTGCACTACGTTTCCCAGAATCCTGGGAGACCACATTCCACAAAATTCTTCTTCACTACATTTCCCACAATTTCTCATACACTACATTTCCCATAATCCTCCTGAACTGCGTTTCACAGAATCATCTTGGACTACGTTTCCCGAAATTCCCTCAGGACTACATTTCCCATAAATCATCCTGGACTACGTTTCCCAGAATCCTGCTGGACCACAACCCAGCCCGCTGCTCTAGGGATGTATCAGCAGTGATTAATATGTAGAGATAAACCCACATTCTATGATTAATATTACAGATAAACACTCTATGATTAATATTTAGAGATAAAAACAACTCTATGATCAATATTTACAGATAAAAACACACTCAAATATTAATACTAAGAGATAAATACACTCTATGATTAATATTTTGAGATAAACACAATTTATGATTAATATTTCAAGATAAACACAATTTCTATGATTAATATGTAGATATAAACACACACTCTATTATTAATATTTAGCAATAAACACACATCTATGATTAATATTTAGAGATAAACACACACTCTGTGATTAATATTTAGAAGATAAACACAAACTATATGATTAATATTTAGAGATAAATACAATCTATAATTAATATTTAGAGTTAAACACACACTCAGTGAATAATATTTTGTGATAAATACACTGTATGATTAATATTTAGAGATAAACACACTCTGTGATTAATATTTAGAAGATAAACACAAACTATATGATTAATATTTAGAGATAAATACGCTCTATGATTAATATTTACAGTTAAACACACACACTGTGATTAATATTTAGGGAAAAACACACACACTGTGATTAACATTTAGAGATAATCACACACTCAATGATGAATATTTAGAGATAAATACACTCTATGATTAATATTTGGAGATATACACACGATCTATGATTAATACTTAGAGATAAACACACACTCTAAGATTAATATTTAGAGATAAATACACTCTATGATTAATATTTAGAGTTAAACACACCCTCTGTGGTTAATATTTAGAGAAAATCACGCACTCTACGATTAATATTTAGAGATAAACACTCTATGTTTAACAATTAGAGATAAACACAAACTATATGATTAACATTTAGAGATAAACACTCTATGATTAATAATTGAAGATAAACATACTCTTGGAAATAATATTTAGAGATAAGCACACACTCTATGATTAATATTTAGAAGATACACACATACCCCGTGATTAATATTTAGAGATAAACCCACACTCTATGATCAGTATTACAGATAAACACTCTATGATTAATATTTAGAGATAAATACGATTGTATGATCAATATTTAGAGAAAACTCTGACACTATGCTTAATATTAGAGATAAACACACACTCTATGATTAATATTTAGAGATAAACACAGACTCTGTGATTAATATTTAGAGATAATCAAACACTCAATGATTAATATTTAGAGATACACACACTATGTGATTAATATTTAGAGTTAAACACACACTATATTATTAATATTTAGAGATAAACACACACTATGTGATTAATATTTAGAGAAAAATACACACTCTATGATTAATATTTAGAGATAAACACACCATCTATGATTAATATTTAGAGAAAACCACACACACTATTATTAATATGTAGAGATAAACATACAGTCTATGATTAATATTTAGAGATAAACAGACACACTATGATTAATGTTTAGAGATAAATACACTTTATGATTAAAATTTAGAGATAAACACATGATCTATGAATAATACTTCGAGTTAAACACATACTCTGATATTAATATGTACCGATTAACACTCTATAATTAATAATTAGAGATAAACACACACTCTGTTTTTAATATTTGGAGATACACCCACACTCTGTGATTAATATTAGAGATAAACACATAGTCTATGATTCATATGTAGATGATAAGCACATACTCTATGATTAATAGGTAGAAGATAGACACTGACTCTATGATTAATATTTAGAAATAAACACACACTCTATGGTTAATATTTAGAGATAAATACACTCTCTATGATTAATATATACAGATAAACACACGCTCTATGATTACTATTTAGAGATAAACACACATTATAAGATTAATATTTAGAGATAAACATACACTGTATGATTAATATTTAGAGATAAACACACACTCCATGATTAATATTTAGAGATAAATACACTATATTATTAATATTTAGAGATAAAACATATGCTCTATGATTAATATTTAGAGATAAACTGGCACTCTATAAGTAGTATTTATAGAAAAACACACACTGTATGATTAATATTTAGAGATAAACACACATCAATGATTAATATTTAGAGATAAACACACACTCTATGATTAATATTTAGAGATAAACACACATCTATGATTAATATTTAGAGATAAACACACACTCTATTATTAATATTTAGAGATAAACACACACTATGATTAATATTTAGAGATAAACACACACTCTATTATTAATATTTAGAGATAACACACACTCTATGATTAATATTTAGAAATAAACACACACTCTATGATTAATATTTAGAGATAAATACACTCTATGATTAATATTTAGAGATAAACACACTGGCTATGATTAATATTTAGAGATAAAAACACACTCTATGATTAATATTTAGAGATAAACACACACTCTATGATTAATATTTAGAAGATAAACACACACTCTGTGATTTATATTTAGAGATAAACACACAGTCTATGATTAATATTAAGAGATAAACTCACACTCTATGATCAATATTTAGAGATAAACACACACTCGATGATTAATATTTAGAGATAAACACACACTCTATGATCAATATTTAGAGGATAAACACACTATTATTAATATTTAGAAGATAAACACACACTCTGTGATTAATATTTAGAGATAAATACACTCTATTTATTAATATTTAGAAGATAAACACACACTCTATGATTAATATTTAGAGATAAACACACACTCTATGATTAATATTTAGAGATAATACACATCTATGATTAATATTTAGAGATAAACACACACTCTGTAGATTAATATTTAGAGATAAACACACACTCTATGATTAATATTTAGAGATAAACACACACTCTATGATTAATATTTAAAGATAAACACACTCTATGATTAATATTTAGAAGATAAACTCACACTCTATGATTAATATTTAGAGATAAATACACTCATATGATTAATATGTAGAGATAAACACACACTCTATGATTAATATTTAGAGATAAACACACACTCTATGATTAATATTTAGAGATAAACACAATCTATGATTAATATTTAGAGATAAACACACACTCTATAAATTAATATTTAGAGATAAACACACACTCTATGATTAATATTTAGAGATAAACACACACTATGATTAATATTTAGAGATAAAAACACACTCTATGATTAATATTTAGAGATAAACTCACACTCTATAAGTAAGATTTAGAGATAAACACAACTCTATGATTAATATTTAGAGATAAACACACTCTATGATTAATATTTAGAGATAAACACACACTCTATGATTAATATCTAGAGATAAACACACTCTGTGATTAATACTTAGAGATAAACACACACTCTATAATTAATATTTAGAAGATAAACACACACTCTATGATCTAATACTTAGAATGATACACACACTCTATGATTAATATTAGAGATAAACACACACTCTATGATTAATATTTAGAGATAAACACACACTCTGTAAAATAATATTTAGAGATAAACACACACTACTATGATTAATATGTAGAGATAAATACACACTCTATGATTAATATTTAGTAGATAAACACAAACAGCTATGATTAATATTTCCAGATAAACACACTGTATGATTAATATGTAGAGGATAAACACTCACTCTATGATTAATATTTAGAGATAAACACTGTATGATTAATATTTAGAGATAACCACACTCTCGATAATTCATATGTAGAGATAAACACAACTCTGTGATTAATATTTAGAGATAAACACTCTACGATTATTAATTAGAGATAAAAACACACTCTGTGATTAATATTTAGAGATAAATACACTCTCTCTGATCAATATTAAGAGGCAAACACACACTCTATGAATATTATTAGAGATAAACACTCTATGATTAATATTTAGTGATAAATACACTCTGTGATTAAAATTTAGAAATAAACACACATTAAACGATTAATATTTAGAGAAAATCACACACTCTATGATTAACTGGCTAGCTCTGACTTAAGTATTAACCCATAATTGTTAATCTAAGTATGTCTCTTACCAGAGAGGTTTCCGGGCTTCCTACCCCAATGGCGTTACATCTCGAACTCTCCTGTGTTTCTTCTTCCCATAGTTCTCTTGGACTCCTAGTCCCTCCTATCTTTGTTCCTATAGGCTCAACAGTACTTTATTGACAAATAACAGGCAAATAACAGGACTTCCCCAACAATAGGGTGTGTGTTTATCTCTAAATATTAATCATAGAGTGTGTGTTTATCTCTAAATAATAATAATAGTGTGTGTTTATTTCTAAATACTAATCTTATAATGTGTGTTTATCTCTAGATATTAATCACAGACTGTGTATATATCAAATATTAATCAAAGTGTGTGTTTATCTCTAAATATTAGTCATAGCCTGTGTATTTATCACTAAATATTAATCATAGAGTGTGTGTTTATATCTAATATTAAGGCAGATTTTCAAAGAGAAATCCTGTCTCAAAGAAAAATAAATAAAAGTAAAATAAATAAAGTAATAATAGATAAATAAATAAGCCACGTAAAGATGGAAAATACACAGAGAGTCTGGATACTGTATGCTATTGTGTTTTTCAGTTTTTTGCTTGCTCAGGAAGGAACTGCTATTAAGGTACACTTGATTATAAATGCTGCTAAATTAATTCAATTTATATCTTTTGAAAATGCCTTGACTTCAAAATTTAAGTATCAGGATATGTTACTCGGAAAAGGAGATTTTATTTATGTTTCTACAGAAAATGAAAAGCTGAGGATTCCTTCCAGGCTTCTGTGGTTTGACGAACCAAGACCCCCGGAAGCAGTGGATCAGATGTTCCAACAATTGAAACAGCTAAGATGATGCAGTCTTACAGACCCCGAAAATATGGACTTATACAGGTTTCTGAGTTTTGTCATGATCCCCATAGTATGAACGGCGCCCCCTTCCAGCACGAAGCAGTTTGGAATGAGCAACGTCCAAATTCCCATCTTGTTTATAAATCTTTGTTTTCATTTAAATGGGGTTGTTTATAATTGGCTAATGATCACAGCCAATATTTTTTAATGGTAAAAAAGGGAATTGTGGTATGGGTATTGTTTTTCATTTATTAATACAAATTCAAGGTCAATTTTGTGATATGTATATTTCTCCTCTTGATTAAGTATTGTACTTATACTGATCTTTCAAAATGTAATACATAATTGAATACAGACTATAGATAGTTACTTATAATAGTCAGAACTTATAGTTAGGTAAGTTAGGTTTTCTAGATATACAGAAATATATTTGAGATAGATAAACAGTCTTCAAACCTCTCAAAGGCATTCAGAAAATGGCATTTAAAATGGTTTAGGGTTTTTCTTGACAATGAGAAATGTCTGCTCCTGGCAGCACGAATTATGTCTGAGAGGAAGATGGGCATCGAAGAAACTCGTTATGGAGTTTGCTTTCAACATGGCAAGATTAGCCATTTTGGCAAGAAACTGTTCTTGCCTGTACTGCTTGACTGTTGTTGTAAGAGTCTACCAGACTTTCTGCAGAACACAGAAAATGACTGACAGACGCCAATGCAGATGGACAGTTTGAAATTTCCTGCTTTGCTGAGAAGTGTTCCAGACACATTGTGGCCTATGGGCTGAAGATGGATGCCCCAACATTACAGAGGAACTTCGGGTGACTGTCCAGGCAGTAAGACGTCTCTGCCAATTCTAGTGTTTATATATTATCCTTCTGTGGTCTTTGATGGAGTTGAAGACAGATAGTTATAATTATAGTTTTCCTTAGTTATGATAAAAGATAAGCTACATATAGAACTTTGGACTCACAAGGATGGGATGGGTGATATTTTCTTTAAATCTTGCTAAAATATTGTAACTATGTTCTTACTTGGTAACTGTTCTGTTATATATAATTTGGCTATGTTAAAGTTAAGACCTTTTTTTGTTTAAACAGAAAAGAGGAGATGTTGGGGAAGTCCTGTGTATATGTCAATAAATTACTGCTGGCCAATAGGAATCTAGATAGGTGGGGCTAGGAGTCCAGGAGGATTCTGGGAAGGAGAAAACACAGGAGAGTCGACATGTGACGCCATAGGGTAGGAAGCCCGGAACTATTCTCCGGTAAGAGACATATTTAGATTAACAATTATGGGGTAATTACTTAAGTCAGAGCTAGCCAGTAAGAAACAAGCAAGGCCAACAGCTTCATAATTAATACAGCGTCTTGTGTGTTTATTTGGGACTAGAAAGTGGCAGAGCCCAGGCGGCTGGCAGGGGATATACCAAAGTGGCTAGCAAGAAAAAGCTTCTCTTACCAATAGTGTGTGTGTTTGTCTCTAAATATTTATCAAAGAGTGTGTGCTTATCTCTATATATTATCCATAGAGTGTTGTTTATCTCTAAATATTAATAACAGTATTTGTGTTTACCTCTAAATATTAATCATATCGTGTTTGTCAATAAATACTAATCACAGAGTGTGTGTTTATCTTTATATTAATCATAGAGTGTGTGTTTATCCCTAAATATTACTCATAGAGTGTATGTTTATCTCGAAATATTAATCACAGAGTGTGAGTTTATCTAACTATTAATCATAGAGTGTGTTTATCTCTAAATATTAATCATATAATGCTTATCAATGAAAATAATCACAGAGTGGGTGTTTATCTGTATATAGTAATCATAGAGTGAGTGTTTATCTGCAAATTATAATCATAGTGTGTTTGTTTATCTCTAAATGTTTATCACAGTGTGTTTATCTAAATATTAATCATAGATTGTGTGTTTATCTCTAAATATTAATGATAGAGTGTAGGCTTCAACGTACGCTGTAACGATACGTGACACACAATTACTGAAAGTAAAGCTAAGTATTTAATGTAGAAAATTACTCACAAGATACCAAACCCAGAGGAGCCAAGCAGTTCTCAGCTAGCTGCCAGACCGGAAGCCGAACTCCAGGAAAAGAGACCGAGACTTCCTGTGTGCTGTCTTTTATGCCTTCCCCGTAACGCCCCTAGCCATGGCCCTACGTCACGTAGTCCATGCCTACGTACGTATACGTCTTTTCGTCTAGCCGTATACGTCTTTAGTCCTGCCTAAAGTGGGTGTGGTTAGCGGTGTGGTAAACCGCCCTTTTATTACCTCATCTGTATGAGCCTCTAGTAAGTCACATGTTTAATGGCGGCATACAGACTTCCTCCTACAATTCCCCTTTTAGTCTAAAAAAGGACAACTAACTTGTGTCCATGAACAAAATGTATCAAACCTCTATTCTATCTACCTAAACTTATCTGAAAGAAACACCCAAATATGAACATCTCCTTCCAATCCCAACTCTAAAATAATTGAAAACTAACACTAACAGGTGTAAACTATCTTATAATATCAATAGTAGGGAGAGGGGGCGTGGAATTCTCAAAACTACTTCCTGCTGAGATGGGACGATGATAATCTCATGGGGACCTGTGAAAAGAAAATGTTAGTATAACAAAATCTCAGTAGATCAGACAGTCTCTGTATGGCAGGAGATGCTTGATTGAAGTTCCTGACTGGGGTTCTAGTGTTGATTGAAGCTCTCATCTTGAAGCTCCTGCCAGATTGTAGAAGATGTGCTATTTCAGTTTCTTGGTCCGAAGTTGTGTAGAGTGATGTAGTTTCAAGCCAGTTTCAGGATGGTGCTTGTCAGGTGGAGTCAATGATGTGGGGCAGTTCATATGCCTCCAGTCGAATCAGGTGAAGTCAAGGAACTTGATCCTCATTCTCTTTCTGAAGCAGTTGAAGATTGCTGTCAGAAAATCCCTTGTTTATCTATAAATATTAATCATACAGTGTCTGTTTATCTCTAAATATTAATCATAGATTTTGTGTTTATCTCTAAACATAGATCATAGTGTTGAATTTATCTTTCAATATTAATCATAATGTGTTTATCTATAAATAGTAATCATAGAGTGTGTGTTTATCTCTAAATGTGAATCATAGAGTGTGTGTTTATCTCTAAATATTAATCATAGATCGTGTGTGTATCTCTAAATATTAATCATAGAGTGTGTGTTTATATCAAAATATTAATCATATATTGAGTGTTTTTCTCGAAATATTAATCATAGAGTGTGAGTTTATCTCAAAATATTAATCATACAATGTGTGTTTATCTCCAAATATTAATCATTGTGTGTGTGTTTATCTCTAAATATTAATCACAAATTCTGTTTATCTCTAAATATTAATGACAGTGTGTCTTTATCTTCTATTTATTAATCATGGAGTGTGTGTTTATTATGAGTATTAACCACAGAGTGTGTGATTATCTAAATATTAATCATAGAGTGTGTGGTTACCTTCTACAAATAAATAATAGAGTATGTGTTTTCCTCTAAATGTTAATCACATAGTGTGTGTTTGTCTCTAAATATTAATCACCGAGTGAGTGTCTGTCTTCTACATATTAATCATAGAGTGTGTGTTTATCTGTAAGTATTAATCATACAGTGTATGTTTATCTCTAAATATTAATCATACATTGTGTGTTTATCTCTAGATAATAATCACAGAGTGTGTATATCTCTAAATATTAATCAAAGTGTGTGTTTATCTCTAAATATTAATCACAGAGTGTATGTATCTCTAAATATTAAGTATAGAGTGTGTGTTTATCTCTAAATATAACACATAGAGTGTATTTATCTTTAAATATTAATCATAGAGAGTTTGTTTATCTGTAAATATTAATCATAAAGTGTATTTATCTCTAAATATTAAACATATAGTTAGTGTGTATATTCTAAATATTAAT
>NW_024431286.1:0-5258 GCF_017639785.1 Mesocricetus auratus
TGTCGGATCCTTACTTTTTATGAAGTTAAGCATGGGGTATCTCACACAGAGTTTTATCGTTAGTTTTCAAGAAGGTAAGCAAGTAGTTTCTCAAACAGTGTTGTATCGTTAGTTTTCATGGCATTGAGAAGATTGTTTCACAAACAGTGTTGTATCATTGGTTTTCATGAAGGTAAGCAAGCAGATTCTCACACAGTGTTGTATCGTTTGTTTTCATGAAAGTAAGCACGTAGTTTCACAAACAGTATTGTATCGTTAGTTTTCATGAAGGTAAGCAGTTAGTGTCTCACTCAATGTTGTATCGTTAGTTTTCATGAGGTAAGCAGGTAGATTCTCACCCAGTGTTATATTGTTAGCTTTCGTGAAGTTAAGCACAAAGTTTCACGAACAATGTTGTATCATTGTTTTCATGAAGTTAAGCATGTAGCTACTCACACAGTGTTGTATTGTTAGTTTTCTGGAACTTCAGTACTAGTTTCCCAAACATCGTTGTATCATTAGTTTTCATGAAGTTAAGCACGTAATTTCAGAAACAATTTTGTATCGTTAGATTTCATGAAGTTAAGCAGGAATTTTCTCACGCAGTGTTGTCTAATTAATATTCATGAAGGTAAGCACGTAGATTCTCACACAATGTTGTATCGTTAGTTTTCATTAAAGTAAGCAGGTACATTCTCACACAGTGTCATATCCTTACTTTTCATGAAGTGAAGCATGGTGTTTCTCACACAGTGTTGTATCACTAGTTTTCATGAAGGAAAGCAAGTAGTTTCACAAACAGTGTTGTGTCGTTAGTTTTCATGGAGGTAAGCAAGCAGATTGTCACACAGTGTTGTATCATTAGTTTTCATGAAGTTAAGCTTGTAGTTTCTCACTCAGTGTTGTATCATTAGTTTTCATGAAGTTAAGCACTTAGTTTTACAAACAGTGTTGTATCATTAGTTTTCATGGCCTTGAGAAGGTAGTTTCCCAAACAGAGCTGTATCATTAGTTTTCATGAAGGTAAGCACGTAGGTCCACGAACAGTATTGTATCGTTAGTTTTCATGAAGTTAATCAAGTATACTCTCAAACAGATTTTTACCTTTAGTTTCCATGAAGTTAAGCACGTGGTTTCTCACACAGTGTTGTATCATTTGTTATGAAATAGTTACCTAAGAAAATTTTCACACAGTTTTGTGTCGTTAGTTTCAGGAAGTTAAGCAAGTAGTTTCACAGTGTTGTATCGTTAGTTTTCATGGAGTTAAGCAAGCAGATTCTCACACAGTGTTGTATCCTTAGTTTTCATGAAGTTTCCATGAAGTTAAGCATGTAGTTACTCACACACTGTTGTATTGTTAGTGTTTATGAAATTAAGCACACAGATTCACAAACCGTGTTGTATCGTTAGTTTTCATGATGTTAAGCATGTAGTTACTCACACAGTGTTGTATTGTTAGTTTTCATGAAATTAAGCACACAGTTTCACAAACAGTGTTGTATCGTTAGGATTCAAGAAGTTAAGCACTTAGTTTCCCCAAGAGTGTTGTATCGTTGGTTTTCATGAATTAAGCTGGAAGATTCGCATAGAGTTTTGTATCGTTAGTTTTCATGGAGTTAAGATCATATTTTCACAAACAGTATTTTATCCTTAGTTTTCATGAAGTTAAGCATGGTTTTTCTCACACAATGTTGTATCGTTAGTTTTCATGAATGTAAGCAGGTAGATTCTCACACAGTGTTGTATTGTTTGTTTTCATGAAATTAAGCACATAGTTTCACAAACAGTGTTGTATCGTTAGTTTTCATGGAGTTATGCACGTAGTTTCACAAACAGTGTTGTATCGTTAGTTTTCATGGAGTTAAGCAAGTAGTTTCACAAAAATTTTTTATGGTTAGTTTTCATGAATTTAACCACGAAGATACTCACACAGTGTTATCGTTTGTTTTGAAGTAGTTACTCAAGAAGATTTTCCCACAGTTTTGTATTCTTTGTTTTCTTGAAGTTAAGCAAGTAGTTTCACAAACAGTGTTGTGTCCTTAGTTTTCATGAAGTTAAGCAAGTAGATTCTTAAACAGTTTGTATTATTTATATTTCATGAAGTTAAGCACGTAGTTATTCACACAGTGTTGTATCAATAATATTCATGAAGGTAAGCATGTAGATTCTCACACAATGTAGTAATCTTAGTTTTCATGAAAGAAAGCAGGTAGTTTCATAAAGAGTGTTGTATCGTTAGTTTTCATGAAGTTAAACACGTAGTTTCACACACAGTGTTGTATCGTTTGTTTTCATGATGTTAAGCAGGAAGATTCGCATAGAGTTTTGTATCGTTAGTTTTCATGGAATTAAGATCGTAATTTCACAAACAGAATTGTATCTTTAGTTTTCATGGAGGTAAGCATGTAGTTTCTCACACAGGGTTTTATCTTTAGTTTTTGTGAAGTTAAACACGTAGTTTCACAGTGTTGCATAATTAGTTTTCATGAAGGAAAGCAAGTAGTTTCACAAACAGTGTTGTTAGTTTTCATGAAGTTAAGCAAGCTGATTATCACACATTGTTGCATCGTTAGTTTTAATGAAGTTAAGCGCAAAGATTCACGAACAATTTTGTATCGTTAGTTTTCAGGAAGTTAAGCATGGTGTTTCTCACACAATGTTGTATCTTTAGTTTTCATGAAAGTAAGCAGGTAGATTCTCACACAGTGTTGTATTGTTAGTTTTAATGAAGTTAAGCACGTAGGTTCACAAAAAGTGTTGTATCGTTAGTCTTCAATGAGTTTAGCAAGCAGATTCTCACACATTGTTGTATGGTTAGTTTTCATGGAGCTAAGCACCTAGTTTCACAAACAGTTTTGTATCGTTAGTTTTCATGAAGCTAAGCACGGATTTTCTCACACAGTGTTGTATTATTAATATTCATGAAGGTAAGCACATAGATTCTCACACAATGTTGTATCGTTAGTTTTCATGAAGTTAAGCTTGTAGATTCTCACAGTGTTGTTTCGTTAGATTTCAAGAAGTTAAGCGTGTAGTTTCTCACACTGTTTTGAATCGTTAGTTTTCATGAAAGTATGCACGTAGTTTCATAAACAGTAATGTTTCGTTAGTTTTCATGAAGTTAAGCTTGTAGTTTCTCACACAGTGTTGTATCGTTAGTTTTCAAGAAAGTAAGCACGTAGTTTCACAAACAGTAATGTTTCGTTAGTTTTCATGAAGTTAAGCAAGTAGATTCTCAAACAGATTTTTACCGTTAGTTTTCATGATGTTAAGCACGTTGTTTCTCACACAGTGTTGTATCGTTAGTTATGAAGTAGTTACCCAAGAAGATTTTCACACAGTTTTGTGTCGTTAGTTTTCATGAGGTTAAGCAAGTAGTTTCACAGTGTTGTATCGTTAGTTTTCATGGAGTTAATCAAGCAGATTCTCACACAGTGTTGTATCGTTAGTTTTCATGAAGTTAAGCACGTAGTTTCACAACCAGTGTTGTATCGTTTACTTTCATGAAATTAAACATGTAGTTTCTCACACAGTTTTGTATCGTTAGTATTCATGATGTTAAGCATGTAAATTCTAAAACTGTTTGGTATAGTTAGTTTTCATAAAATTAAGCATGTGGTTCCTCACAAAGTGTTGGATCATTAGTTTTCATGAAAGTAAGCACGTAGTTTCTCAAAGAGTGTTGTATTGTTAGTTTTAACGAAGTTAAGCATGTAATTACTCACACAATGTTGTATGGTTGGGTTTCATGAAGGTAAGCACACAGTTTCACAAACAATGTTGTATCCTTAGTTTTTATGAAGTTAAGCATGGAGTTTCTCACAGTCTTTTATCGTTAGTTTTCATGAGAGTAAGCACGTATTTTCTCAAAGAGTGTTGTATCGTTAGTTTTCATGAAGTTAAGATTGTAATTACTCACACAGTGTTGTATTGTTAGGTTTCATGAAAGTAAGCACACAGTTTCACAAACAATGTTGTATCCTTAGTTTTCATGGAGTTAAGCAAGCAGATTCTCACACAGTGTTTTATCATTAGTTTCATGAAGTTAAGCTTGTAGTTCCTCACACAGAGTTGTATCATGAGTTTTCATGAAGTTCAGCGTGTAGATTCACGAACAATGTTGTATCATTAGTTTTCATGAAGATAAGCATGTAGTGTGTAAAACAGTTTGGTATCGTTAGTTTTCATGAAGTTAAGCATGTAGTTTTCACAGAGTGTAGTATCGATAGTATTCATGGAGTTAAGCTTGTAGTTTCTCACACAGTGTTGCATTGTTAGTTTTCATGACGGTAAGCAATAGTTTCACAAACAGTGTTGTATCCTTAGATTTCATGAAGTTAAGCATGGAGTTTCTCACACAGTGTTGTATCGTTAGTTTTCAATGAGTTAAGCACGAAGGTTCACAAACAAGGTTCTATCGTTAGTTTTCATGAAGTTAAGCTTGTAGTTTCTCACACACCGTTGTATCGTTTGTTTTGAAGTAGTTACTCAAGAAGATTTCCCACAGTTTTGTATCGTTAGTTTTCATGAAGTATTTTCAAAAACAGTGTTGTATCGATAGTTTTCATGGAGTTAGGCAATCAGATTCTCACACAGTGTTGTAGTGTTAGTTTTCATGATGTTAAGAAAGTAGTTTCACAACCAGGGATATTGTATCATTAATTTTCATGAAATTAATGATGTATTTTCTCACACAGTGTTGTATCGTTAGTTTTCATGAAGATAAGCATGTAGATTCTCAAACAGTTTGGTATCATTAGTATTCCTGAAGTTAGGCATGGAGTTTCTCACACAGTGTTGTATCATTAGTTTTCATGGAGTTAAGCAAGCAGATTCTCACACAGTGTTGTAGCGTTAGTTTTTATGAAATTAAGCTTGTAATTTTCACGCAGTGTTGCATCGTTAGTTTTTATGAAGATAAGCATGTAAATTTTCAAACAGTTTGGTATAGTTACATTTCATCAGGTTAAGCATGTGGTTTCTCACACAGTGTTGAATTGTTAGTTTTTATGAAAGTAAGCACGTAGTTTCACAAAGAGTTTTGTATCGTTAGTTTTCATGAAGTTATGCATGTGGGTACTCACACAGTGTTGTATTGTTAGTTTTAATGAAAGTAAGTACACAGATTCACAAACAGTGTTGTGTCGTTAGTTTTCATGGACTTAAGCAAGCATATTGTCACACAGTGTTGTGTCATTAGTTTTCATGAAGTTAAGCTTGTAGTTTCTCACACAGTGTTGTATCGTGTGTTTTCATCAAGTTAGGCGCGTAGTTTCACA
>NW_024431287.1:0-50875 GCF_017639785.1 Mesocricetus auratus
TGTAACTTATTGAAACATAATGATACAATACTTTGTGAGAATCTGTAAGGGTAACTGCTTGATAACTAAGGATACAATACTGTGTGAGAAACTACACGTCTACCTTCTTGAAAACTAACGATACAACACTGTTTGAGAAAATACATGTGTAACTTTTTGAAAAGTAACGATACAACAAGGGTATCTGCTCCACTATGTTCATAGCAGCATTATTTGTAATAGCCAGAACCTGGAAGCAATCTAGATGCCCCTCAACTGAACAGTGAATAGAGAAAATATGGTACATTTACACAATGGAGTATTACTCAGCAGAAAAATCAATGGAATCTTGAAATTCACAGTTAAATGGATAGCATTGGAAGAAACCATCCTGAGTGAGGTAAACCAGTCACAAAAAGACAAACATGGTATGTACTCACTCATATATGGATTTTAAACATGGATTAGGAGAGTGCCACTCTGCACTTCAATCTGACAGAGAGTCTGGGAAACAGGAAAGAACCTAAAACATGTACATGGTACCCAAGAGAAGAGAAATAAGGCAAGATCCTATGAACAGATGGGGAACATGGCGAGGGTTTGGAGGAGGGGGACCTGGAAAATAGAGATGGGGAGAAGAGGAAGAGAGAGTAGGATGTGGAGGAACAAGAAGGTCGATTGTGGGGGTAGGATATTGGAAAGAGGGAATCATAGCTTAGAAGACAGATGAGGCACCATTGTGACCTCTAGTGATCTAAACGGATGACACCAATTGGCAAGCTAAGCAATAGTGTTGAGACCACCTCGAATGCCTATTCCTGATAGTGAACTTGATGTCTATAACCATCCTGGAGCCTTCATCCAGTGACTCATGGAAGCAGAGGCAAACACCCACAGTTAAATACTGAACAGAACCCAAGGAACCCAGCGACAGAGACAGAGGAGCAAAGAGCAAATTGGCAAAGAATGGGCTGGCAAAACTAGTAGAGAAAGCTGATCTGAACAGGGGAGAGCTCTTGAACACCAGAACGACAGCTGGAAGGCCAGCATGGGAACGATCCAGACCCTCTGAATGTGAGAGTCAATGAGAAGGCCTGAGCTACCTATGGGGTCCTGAGCAGTGGATCAGTGTTTATCCCTAGAATACTAACAGACATCGTGTGTCCATAACACAAAGAGGCTTTCTCTCTCTTCCTGGACTCTTAGGGAAGTGCCTGGACCGTACCCTGAATGAAATGATAGACTCTAGATATCCCTTATGTGGAAGGAATTGGCAATAGGGTGGGAGAATGGGGGGATGATGGTGGGGTGTGGGAGGTGGGGATGGAGAGGGAACTGGGATTGATATGTAAAACAAACTATTTAAAATTAAAAAAATAAAGAAAGAAAGAAAAGTAACGATACAACGCTGTGTGAGATTCAACATATGTACCAAATTGAAAACTAGCAATACAAGCTGTGTGAAAATCTACAGGTATAACTTATTGAAAATTAAGAGACAACACTGTTTAAGTATCTACACATGTAACGTATTGAAAACAAGCAATACAAGCTGTGTGAGAATCTAGAGGTGTAACTTATTAAAAACTAACCATACCATAATGTGTGAGAATCTACACGTGTACCTTGATGAAAACTAACAATACAATGCTGTGTAGGAATCTACATCTGGAACTTACTGAAAACTAATGATCCAACACTGTGTGAGAATCTACACGTGTAATTACTGACAACAAAGGACACAAAACTGTGTGCGATTCTACATGAGGAACTTATTGAAAACTAATGATACAACTCTGTGTGAGAATCTACACGTGTACCTTATTAATAATGAAGGATACAATACTGTGTGAGAATCTATAAGAGCACCTACTTAAAAACAAGCGATAAAACACTGTGTGAGAAACTACATGCTTAAATTCTTCAAAAGTAACAAAACAATGCTGTGAGAGATTCTACACGTGTACCTTATTGAAAACTAACGATACAAAGATGTGTGTGATTCTACAAGTGTACCTTATTGAAAAATAACAATACAACTCTTTGAGATAATCTACGCGTGAAACTTATTGAAAACTAATGATACAACGATGTGTGAGATTCAACATATGTACCCTCTTCAAAACTAGCCTGATAACCTTGTGTGAGAAACAACATTTGTAACTTCTTGGAATCTATCGATACAATACTGTGTGAGAAAGTAAATGCATAACTTCTTGAAAACTAATGATACAAGGCTGTGTGAGATTCAACACATGTACCCTCTTCAAAACTAGCCCTATAACATTGTGTGAGAAACTACATCTCTAACTTCTTGGAATCTATCGATACAAAACTGTGTGAGATTCTAAACATGTAACCTTATTGAAAGCCTACTAAACAACGCTGTAAGATATTCTAAAATTGTTCCATACTAAAAACTAACGACACAACACGGTGTGCGATTCTACACGTGTAACTTATTAAAAACTAAAGCTATAATACTGTGTGAAAATCTATACTTGTATCTTATTGAAAACTAACGATACAACGCTGTGTGAGATTCTACACGTGTACCTTGTTGAAAAATAACAATACAACGTTGTGTGAGAATCTACACGTGTACTTATTGATAACAAACGATACAGTGAGTTGTGAGATTCTCCACGTATACATAATTGAAAACTAACGACACATCACTGTGTGAGAATCTACAGGTGTAACTTATTGAACACTAAATATACAACAGAGTGTGAGAATCTACACTTGTAACTTCTAGGAAACTATTGACACAACACTGTGAGAGAAACTATATGCGTATTTTCTTGAAAACTAATGATACAATGCTGTGTGAGATTCTAAACGTGTACCTTATTGATAACTAACGATACAATTATGTGTGAGAATCTATAAGTATAACTATTTGAAAACAAACGATACAACACTGTGTGAGAACCTACATGGGTAAATTCTTGAAAAATAACGATAAAACACAGTGTGAGATTCTTCACGTTTACATTATTGAAAACTAAGGATACAATGCTGTGTGATAATCTACACGTGTACTTTATTAATAACTAAAGATAGAGCGATGTGTAAGGTTCTACACGTGTACGTTATTGAAAACTAAAGACACAACGCTGTGTGAGAATCTACAGGTGTAATTTTAAAAACTAAAGATACAACAATGTGTAAGTATCTTCACGTGTAACTTATTGAATACTAAAGATACAACACAGTGTGAGAATCTACACGTGTAACTTATTGTAAACTATCGATACAATGCTGTGTGAGATTCTACACGTGTACCTTGTTGAAAACTAATGATACAAAGTTTGTGAAATTCTACATGTGTACCTTATTGAAAACTAACGATACAATGCTGTGTGAGAAACTACATGTGTATCTTATTGAAAACTAATGATACATCACAGTTTGAGAATCTACCCGTGTAACTTCTTGTAAAATATTGATACATCAATGTGTGAGAAACTACATGTGTAATTTCTTGAAAACTAAGGATACAAAACTGTGTGAGAATCTATAAGTGTAACTACTTGAAAACTAGTGATACAACGAATCCTTGAACAGGGTGGTTTTGGCTATCCTGGGTCTTTTGTTTTTCCATACAAAATTGATTATTGTTCTTTCAAGGTCTGTGAAGAATAGTGCTGGGATTTTAATGGGGAATGCATTGAATCTGTAGATTGCTTTTGGAAGGATTGCCATTTTTACTACATTGATCCTACCTATCCAAGAGCATGGGAGATCTTTCCATTTTCTGAAGGCTTCTTTAATTTCTTTCTTTAATGATTCAAAGTTCTTACAATACAGGTCTTTCACTTGTTTGGTTAGCGTTACCCCAAGGTATTTTATGTTGTTTGTGGCAATTGTAAAGGGTGATGTTTCTCTGATTTCTCTTTCAGCCCTTTTATCATCTGTATATAGTAGGGCTACTGATTTTCTTGAGTTGATCTTGTAGCCCGCCACTTTGCTGAAGGTGTTAATCAGCTGTAAGAGTTCCCTGGTATAGTTCTTTGGGTCATTGTTGTAAACTATCATATCGTCTGCAAACAGTGAAAGTTTGACCTCTTCCTTCCCAATTTGTATCCCATTGATCCCCCTTGATCCCCATTTGTTGTCATATGGCAATAGATAGAACTTCAAGTACCATGCTGAAAAGGTATGGAGAGAGTGGACAGCCTTGTTTTGTTCCTGATTTTAGAGGAAGTGCGTTGAGTTTCTGTCCATTTAGTTTGATGTTGGCTGTTGGTTTACTGTATATAGCTTTTATTATGTTTAAGTATGTCCCTGTTATCCCAGATCTCTCCATGACCTTTACCATGAAGGGTGTTGGATTTTGTCAAAGGCTTTTTCAGCATCTAGTGAGACGATAATGTGATTTTTGTTTTTCAGCTTGTTTATATGGTGGATTACGTCGATGGATTTTCATATGTTGAACCATCCCTGCATCCCTGGGATGAAACCTACTTGATCGTGGTGAATGATTGTTTTGATGTGTTCTTGGATCCGATTTGCCAGTATTTTATTGAGTATTTTTGCATCAATGTTCATGAGGGATATTGGTCTGAAGTTCTCTTTCTTAATTGTATCTTTGTGTGGCTTGGGGATCAAGGTTATTGAAGCCTCATAGAAAGAGTTTGGCAAAGACCCTTCTGCTTCTATTGTGTGGAACACTTTGAGAAGAATTGGTATAAGCTGTTCTTTGAATTTCTGGTAGAATTCTGCACTGAGGCCATCTTGACCTGGCCTTTTTTTGGTTGGGAGACTATTGATGACAGCTTCTATTTCCATAGGGGTTATAGGTCTATTTAAATTGCTTATCTGTTCTTGATTTAGTTTTGGGAAATGATAGCTGTCCAGGTATAAGTGTAACTACTTGAAAACTAGTGATACAACGTTTGAGAAACTACATGTGTAGCTTCTTGAAAACTAAGGAAACAACCCTGTTTGAGATTCTACACATGTAACATATTGAAAACTAACGACACAACTCTTTGTGAGATTCTACACGTGTACCTCATTGAAAACTAAGGATACAATGATGTGTGAAAATCTATACTTGTACCTTCTTGATAACTAATGATACAAAGTTGTGTGACAATATATAAGTATAGCTTGTTGAAAACAAGCGATTCAACACTGTGTGAGAAACTACATGCATAAATTCTTGAAAACTAACGAAACAACGCTGTGTGAGATTCTACACATGTACCTTATTGAAAACTAAGGATAAAATGCTGTGTGAGAATCTACATGTGTACCTTATTGAAAAGTAATGATACATAGCTGTGTGGGAATCTACAGGTATAACATATTAAAAACTAACGATTCAACGCTGTTGGTGATTGTCCACGTTTACCACAATGAAAACTAATGACAAAATTCAGTGTGATAATCTACAGGTGTAACTTACTGAAAACTAACGATACTATGCTCTGTGAGAATCTACAGGTGTAACTTATTGAAAAAAAGGATCCAACACTGTGTGAGAAACTCCACGTGTAACTTATTGAAAACTAACGATACAAAACTATGTGAGAATTACACGTGTTACTTCTTCTAAACAAACAATTCAACACTGTGTGAGATTCTACATGTGCAACTTCTTGGAAAATACCGATACAAAACTCTGTGGGATTCTACACTTGTACCATATTGAAAATTAAATATACAACATTGTTTGAGATACAAAACTTGTATCTCCAGGAAGAAAACAAGGCTGTCCACTCTCTCCATACCTTTTCAACATGGTACTTGAAGTTCTAGCTATTGCCATATGACAACAAAGGGGGATCAAGGGGATACAAATTGGGAAGGAGGAGGTCAAACTTTCACTGTTTGCAGATGATATGATAGTTTACATCAATGACCCAAAGAACTCTACCAGGGAACACTTACAGCTGATTAACACCTCTAGTAAAGTAGCAGGCTACAAGATCAACACGTGAAAATCAGTAGCCCTACTATATACAGATGATAAAAGGGTTGAGAAAGAAATCAGAGAAACATCACCCTTTACAATTGCGACAAACAACATAAAATACCTTGGGGTAATGCTAACCAAACAAGTGAAAGACCTGTATCGCAAGAACTTTGAATCTTTAAAAAAAGAAATTAAAGAAGCCCTCAGAAAATGGAAAGATCTCCCATGCTCTTGGATAGGTAGGATCAATGTAGTAAAAATGGCAATGCTGCCAAAATCAATCTACAGATTCAATGCAATCCCCATTAATATACCAGCACTATTCTTCACAGACCTTGAAAGAACAATAATCAATTTTGTATGGAAAAACAAAAGACCCAGGATAGCCTAAAGAACCCTGTTCAACAAGGCAACGTCCAGAGGCATCACCATCCCTGACCTCAAGCTCTATTATAGAGGTATAGTCCTGAAAACAGCTTGGTATTGGAACAAAAATAGACAGGTAGACCAATGGAATCGAATTGAAAACGCGGATATTAACCCACACACGTACGAACAACTGATCTTTGACAAAGAAGCTAAAAATATACAATGGAATAAAGAAAGCATCTTCAACAAATGGTGCTTGCATAACTGGAGGCTGGCATGTAGAAGAATGCTGATCGATCCATGTTTATCGCCATGCACAAAACTTAAGTCCAAATGGATCAAAGACCTCAACATAAATCCAGCCACACTGAACCTCTTAGAAGAGAAAGTGGGTGGTACCCTCGAACGAATTGGTACAGGAGACAGCTTCCTGAACATAACACCAGTAGCACAGACAGTGAGATCAACAATTAATAAATGAGACCTCCTGAAACTGAGAAGCTTCTGTAAGGCAAAGTACACAGTCAGCAAGACAAAAAGGCAGCCCACAGAATGGGAAAAATAATCCCACATCTGACAGAGGGTTGATCTCCAAAATTTACAAAGAACTCAAGAAGCAAGTCTCCAAAACATCAAAGGACCCAATTAAAAAGTGGGCTGCAGAAATAAATAGAGAGTTTTCAATAGAGGATTCTAAAATGGCTGAGAGCCACTTGAGAAAGTGCTCAACATCCTTAGCCATCCGTGAAATGCAAATCAAATCAACTGTGAGATACCATCTCACTCCTGTCAGAATGGCTAAAATCAAAAACACCAACGACAATTTATGCTGGAGAGAATGTGGTGAAAGGGGGACACTCCTCCATTGCTGGTGGGAGTGCCAACTGGTTCAGCCACTTTCGAAATCAGTATGGAGATTCCTCAGAAAAATGGGAATAAACCTACCACAAGACCCAGCAACTCCACTCTTAGGCATATATCCAAAAGATGCCCATTCATACAACAAAGATGTCTGTTCCACTATGTTCATAGCAGCATTATTTGTAATAGCCAGAATGTGGAAGCAACCTAGATGTCCCTCAAATGAAGAGTGGATAGAGAAAATGTGGTACATTTACACAATGGAGTACTATTGAGCAGAAAAAAACAATGGAATCTTGAGATTCGCAGGCAAATGGATGACACTAGAAGAAACCATCCTGAGTGAGGTAACCTAGTCACAAAAAGAGAAACATGGCATGTACTCTCTCATATATGGATTGTAGACATTGATCTGGGGAGTGCCAGCCTACAATCCCATGGCAAGAGAGTCTGGGAAACAGAAACTTCATTTAGTGGCTGATCGAAGAAGAGGCAGACTCCCTCGGTTAAGTACTGAGCTGATCTCAAGAAAGCCAGTAACAGAGAGGGAGGAGTGATGACCAAAGGGATTAAGACTGGGCTGGTTTAACCCCCAGAAACAGCTGACCTGACAAAGGTTAACTCTTGAATCCCAGGCATCAGCTTGGGAATCCAGCATGGGACTGATCAAGAGCCCCTGAATGTGAATGTCAGTGAGGAGGCCTAGGTAATCTAATGAGCCTTGGGCAGCAGATCAGTACCCATCCTGAGTATACACACGGACATTGGACTCCCATCCAATAATGTGAGGTGCACTCTCACCCTGAACTCTTGGGGAAGGGTCTAGGCCCTGCCCTATATGAAATGACAGACTATGGACACCCCCTTGGAGGGCCTCACCCTCCCTGGGGAAATGAGGGAGTAATGGGGGGGTTGGGGGAGGGCATGGAGGGAGGGGAGGGAAAGGGAGTGGGAACTGGAACTGACTTGTGAAGCAACCTTGTTTCTTATCTAAATTTAAACTGAAAAATAAATAAAAAAGGAAAAAAAGAAAAAACTCAGTATATACAAAAATATACAAAAAAAACAAAAGCAAAACTTGTACCTTATTGAAAACTAGCAATACAAGCTCTGTGAGAATCTACAGGTGTAACTTATTGAACACAAAAGATACAACACTGTTTAAGTTTCTATACGTGTAACATATTGAAAGCAAGCAATACAAGCTGTGTGAGAATCTACACGTGTAATTTATTGAAAACTAACGATACAACAATGTGTGAGATTCTACACATGTACCTTATTGAAAACTAACAATACAACGCTGTGTGATAATCTACTCTTGTAAGTTATTGAAAACTACCGATATAACGCTGTGTGAGAGTCAACATATGTAACTTCTTCAAAACTTGCCTTATAACCTTGTGTCAGAAACTACATCTGTAACGTCTTGGAATCAATCTATACCACACTGTATGAGAAATTAAATGAGTAACTTATTGAAAAACTAACAATCCAACGCTTGTGAGATTCTACACATGTACCTAATTGAAAACTAAGGACACAACACTGTGTGGATTCTATACATGTAATATATTGAAAACTAATGCTATAACGCTGTGTGATAATCTACACGTCTAACTTATAGAAAACTTACGATACAACGATGTGTGAGATTCTACACGTGTACCTTATTGAACACTAACGATACAACACTGTTTGAGAATCTACACCTGTAACTGATTGAAAATTAACGATACAATACTTTGTGAGGATCTGTAGGCATAACTTCTTGAAAACTAACTATACCACACTGTGTGAGAGACTAGACATGTAACTTATTGAAAACTAACGATATATGTAGGCTTTAACGGACGCTGTAACGATACGCGACACACAATTACTGACAGTAAAGCTAAGTATTTAATGTAGAAAATTACTCACAAGATACCAAACCCAGAGGAGCCAAGCAGTTCTAAGCTAGCTGCCGGACCGGAAGCCGAACTCCAGGAAAAGAGACCGAGACTTCCTGTGTGCTGTCTTTTATGCCTTCCCCGTAACGACCCTAGCCATGCCCAAAAGTGGGCCTGGCTAGTGACGTAGTTCTGCCTACGTGCCTATGTCAGCGTATACGTCTTTAGTCCTGCCTAAAGTGGGTGTGGTTAGCGGTGTGGTAAACCGCCCTTTTATTACCTCATCTGTATGCGCCTCTAATAAGTCACATGTTTAATGGCGGCATCAGACTTCCTCCTACAATTCCCTTTTAGTCTAAAAAGGACAACTAACTTGTGTCCATGAACAAAATGTATCAAACATCTCTATCTAAACCTAAACTTATCTGAAAGAAACACCCAAATATGAACACCTCCTTCCAATCCCAACTCTAAAATAATTGAAAACTAACACTAACAGGTGTAAACTATCTTATAATATCAATAGTAGGGAGAGGGGCATGGAATTCTCAAAACTACTTCCTGCTGAGATGGGACGATGATAATCTCATGGGGACCTGTGAAAAGAAAATGTTAGTATAACAAAATCTCAGTAGATCAGACAGTCTCAGTATGGCAGGAGATGCTTGATTGAAGTTCCTGACTGGGGTTCTAGTGTTGATTGAAGCTCTTATCTTGAAGCTCTGGCCAGATTGTAGAAGATGTGCTGTTTCAGTTTCTTGGTCTGGAGTTGTGTAGAGTGATGTAGTTTCAAGCCAGTTTCAGGATAGTGCTTGTCAGGTGGAGTCAATGATGTGGGGCAGTTCAGATGCCTCCAGTCGAATCAGGTGAAGTCAAGGAAGTGGATCCTCATTCTCTTTCGGAAGCAGTTGAAGATTGCTGTCAGGAAATCCCTTGTTCTCTGGAAAACTCAAACATTAATGTTAACAAAGAAATATTTTAACTTTCATATGTATGCATACAGAAGAGGTGACAATAGGGAAGATGGAAAACCTGGAGGAAATTAGACTGTTCAGAAAAAGAAATCCACAGATAACAGTCCTTCATTTTATTTCTTCTGTCTTATATCAATGGCTCTTTGATATAATACAGAAATTCTGAATCGTATTTAAATAATATGCTTGAGTTTAGAGTAGGAGAGCCAATCCAACTCCAAAGCCAGCTTCAGTTAAATGAATGGGGACTGAGGTATGTGAAGAAATAAAGATAAAAGGGTACTATGAAAAAACAATATAGAGAGATTTAGACTTTGATACCACACAGTGAGATACTGTTTGTTTGATGGTCCTCAGGGTAGCTATTCATTCTTCTACAGGAATCCATAAGTCCAGTATTCTTTGCTGAGTTTACCTGTGAATACAAAAACAAAACACTTCTCTTTCCTTTTAGGAGGTCACTTTACCCATGGTGGACTATGAATTTGTAGATGGGCTGTTATCTTCCTCCTCCTGAGATGTTTTCTGTTCTGATCGAATTTTAATTAATTTTGATGGAACCCAAACCTTTTCTTCTCCTGTGGAAACAAAAGCATAACCCCTTCCCCAACGTAACACATATCCTGGTTTCCAGACTGAGGTCATAACATCCTTAAAATACACCGGTTGGTTCAGTTCAGAAGTCTTCTCTGTAGTCCAGTGTCTTTCTGCTGCAGTTTGTCCTTTTTCATCAGCATTAAGAAAATTCAACGTTAGTAAAGCATTGTGTAACCTGTGTTTAGGTGTCTTTGTTTTCCCTGGCTGTTTATGAAGCATCTCTTTTAAGGTTCAGTTAGATCTTTCAATTATTGCTTGTCCTGTGGGATTGTAAGGTATACCAGTTACATGTTTTATATTATAATATTTGAAGAATTGTTCCAATTTACTGGAGACATATGCTGGACCATTGTCAGTTTTTATTGTTTTAGGTATACCCATAACAGCCATTACCTCTAAGAGGTGTGTAATAACAGAGTCAGCTTTTTCAGAGCTGAGAGCAGTAGCCCATTGGAGACCTTTTCTATATAGGTTTTCAATTTTTTATTTTGTTTATGTGGCAGAAATACCCATTCTAGGATGATGTCGTCCCTCTGCATTAATATTCCTGAGGGGTATTCTCTAGATGGTAAAATAACCAGAATACAGTCCAGATTTGGATCCACACGGTCCACATGTGCTTCTAATATTCTCTTTTCTACCCATTCTAATTCTTTTTCAGCCTCAGCTGATAGTACTCGTGGGCTGTTTAGGTCTTTATCTCCTTTTAAAGCCATTTTCAGGTGTTTTAAATCATGCCCTTCTACACCAATAATCGTCTGTAATTGAGAGATTTCTCCTAATAGTTTTTGAAGATCATTAAGAGTCCGGTAACGATCTCTTCTGATCTGTACTTTCTGTGGTCTAATTTTCTGAGCATCTATTTTATAACCTAAATAGTTAATAGAATCTCCTCTTTGTATTTTTTCTGGGGCAATTTGTAATCCCCAGCGAGGCAAAATTTCCTTTACTGCCTCAAACATCTTTTCCAAAGTATCCTTATTTGAATCAGACAATAATATGTCATCCATATAATGATATATTAACGAATGTGGAAATGTTTTACGAATTATTTCTAGAGGTATATTCACAAGATATTCACACAAAGTTGGCTGTTTAACA
Organism: Mesocricetus auratus; assembly: GCF_017639785.1. Lineage (NCBI taxonomy): Eukaryota > Metazoa > Chordata > Mammalia > Rodentia > Cricetidae > Mesocricetus > Mesocricetus auratus. The sequence continues at coordinate 11,700 of NW_024431287.1, forward strand.
TACCTTGAGGTAGGACCTTCCACTGGAATCTCTGTACTAGATGGGAATTATTACAGGTAGGCACTGTGAAGGCGAACTTTTCTCTGTCGTTTTCCTGTAACGGTATGGTGAAGAAACAATCTTTTAAGTCTATAACTATAATTGGCCAATCCTTAGGAATTAGAGAAGGTAACGGCATCCCAGGTTGTAGAGACCCCATAGGCTGAATTACCTTGTTGATGGCTCTAAGATCAGTAACCATTCTCCAATTACCAGACTTCTTCTTGACAACAGAAACAGGTGAATTCCATGCACTAGTTGATTCCTCAATATGTCCAGCATCTAGCTGTTCCTGAACTAACTTCTCCAAAGCCTCTAACTTCTCAGATGTCATAGGCCATTGACCCACCCAGACAGGTTCATCTGTCAGCCATTTTAATGGTAGAGCTTTTGGTTGCTCTGTAGGTTTGGCACTAGCATCTTGCTTCTGTACAGCCTGTACATTTGGCATCTGTTTTCTGTACTGTCTTACTATATTCTTACTACCACTAAGAGCTTGTCTATAATTCCTAGCTGATACAGGAGGAATGTTAATCTGCGTATTCCATTGCTGGAGTAGATCACGACCCCAGAGGTTTATAGCAATATCTGCAACATATGGCTTTAACCTTCCTCTCTGTCCTTCTGGCCCAATAAAGTCAATCCATCTGACACTCTGTTTAACTTCAGATAGGGTTCCAATCCCTAAGAATTGAACATTAACCTCTTTCAAAGCCCAGTTGTGTGGCCAGGACTGCTGATTAATGATAGTGATGTCACTTCCGGTGTCCAGTAATCCGTAAATCACCCTATTATTTACCTTAACTGGTAGCTTGGGTCTATGATATTGTATAGAAGTTTGCCAAAATATATGTTTTGTATCTCCTCCTGATGTAATTGATTCATCCTCTGGAGCTAATGTATTATCCAGTGCCGTATTATTTACAATGGGCAGTGGATCTTCTAATTGTCCTGGGAGAGGCTGTCCTCCACTGTCACTGGGAATGACCGGATAATCTTCCTTTTGGGGCTCCGTTGAGCCCCTGAACTCCGTTTCCCAGCTTTAAAGATCTACCTTGTCTGTCTATTGTGGAAAAGCATTCATCAGTCCAATGTCGCCCCTTCCCACACCTCCTGCATAGACCAGGAGGCTTAGGCCTTCTGTTTGATGCATTCCTGGTAAAAGCATTATTTCTAGGAATGCGTTGTCTACAGTTCCTACTAAGATGTCCTATTCTACCACAGTTAAAGCATGTTGTGTCTTTATGCCTATTAAAATTCTTAGAGATTGCCTTCCCTACCCAGGCCTCTATATCATCACAGGTAGGGTATTTGGCATCCTGGTGCCTCCTCAAGCCTGTAGAAATAGCTTCACCTACCCAAGCTCCTGTATCCTGACTTTTACATTCCAGGTTCTGCTGTATGTAGGACCCATTCCTCCAATGGCGCTGATCTTATTTTTAATGGCCAAATTACCTGCCTGCATTGAGGATTCGCGTTCTCATACGCCAAAGATTCTATAAGGAGACGCCTGGATTCTGGGTTTGCTACCTGTACTTCTACTGCTCTGGATAATCTCTCTAAAAATTCAGTGAACCTTTCCCTTGGGCCCTGTAATACCTTGGTGTAGGGTTGCATTATCTCTCCTGTTTCACAAACCTTATCCAAGGCATTTAAAGCAGCTGTACGGCACAAAGACAACATGTGCTCGTCATATGCAGATTGAACCTGCGTGTCAGCATAAGGACCCTCCCCAGAATCTTGTCTTGGGGTACTTCATGACCGTTCTGTAATTCCTGAATTTCTATAGCTTTTGCTTCTTGCCTCCATAAAGCTCTCCATTGAATTTGACAAGAATTTTCAAGCACTGCAGAGGCTAATTGGGCCCAGTCTTTTGGGGTTACTTTATTTACAGTAGCCCATGAGGTTAGGAGCTCTCTGACAAAGGGAGAATGAAGACCATACATGACAATGGCCTCCTTAATATTCTTTAGATCCTTCATCTGTATAGGTTCCCAGTGATAAGCAATGGGACCATTTGATTGTTTTTTCGTTGCTGGTTTTTCTGTTACAGATACTGGAAAAACCATAGGGGAATGCATAGCAACCTTAGGGAAATCATTCCGGCATTTGAGAAGCTTTGGGAAACTCCTGTCCTGACCTGTTGCCTGTATTTCTGATTCTGAAGTATCAGATTGAGCGTCTTCTAAATCCTGCAGTCTATTCATCATTGTTTCTCTGAGCTCTTGAAGTTCTTGGGACAAATAATTTTCTAAGGACGTCATGGAATCTTTCATTTTTTTACATTCATCATTTACATGTGATTCCAAATTTCTAATATTCTCATCCTTAGCAAGTACCTCAATAGCATGTAAACTGCCTTCTACAAATGATATTCTATCAGTTAGTTTATCATTGCTCTCAGACATGGAACAATTCTTTTCTGCTAGCATTTCAATTTTATGTTCCAGTCTTTGTAATTTGCTAGTGAAATCATCAAACATGGAACCGTGTTTTTCGTTAAATGTTTCCACATTATGTTCCAATTTTTCAATTCTATCTGTGGAACACATTTTTCCTGAAAATAATTCAATTTTGTGTTCCGTCTCTTTAAACCTGTTCGTCAGACCTACATTATCATTTTTAATATCCTGAATATTTTCTACCAACCCTTTCTTACTCTCCTGCAATGAATTTTGCATTTCCTGAATCCTTTGTATTAAGATTTCAAAACTATCCTGCGATGACTGTATGACCTGTATAAGTTTAGTCCTATTTTTGAGCCATTTCATTAACAAAATTATATTGATTATGAAGCTAATAATCACCATCGTGGGTAGGAAGTACCTTTCAGGTAGGTCCTCAACCCTTTCTAAAATCCCATCCATACAAAAAACAAGAAAATTCTTAACATCCTGCATCATAGTGTTAGCTGTTGACATTGTATAAAGCAGTTACGTTTGTTACCAATGGAGTAATTCAGGCCGAAATCAACAGGCTGCCAGCGAAAGAGCACGTGGCCCGAGAGAAATCTTGGAATACCGCCTAACCTTACCTGGCAGGTAGAAGGTACTGGTTCCTGGCGGCAGGAATCGTGCCTTGCCGAGCGAAGTGGTGAGGAACTTAGCGAAAGGAGAGTCCACGTGTGCCTGGTCAGGCCGAGAGAAGCCGCTTTTCTGGGCGCCTGGATCCGGATTCCAATCCCGCTCCCGACACCAAACTGTAGGCTTCAATGGACGCTGTAATGATACGCGACACACAATTACTGACAGTAAAGCTAAGTATTTAATGTAGAAAATTACTCACAAGATACCAAACCCAGAGGAGCCAAGCAGTTCTCAGCTAGCTGCCGGACCAGAAGCCGAACTCCAGGAAAAGAGACCGAGACTTCCTGTGTGCTGTCTTTTATGCCTTCCCCGTAACAGCCCCTAGCCATGCCCAAAAGTGGGCCTGGCTAGTGACGTAGTTCCGCCTACGTACGTATACGTCTTTACGTCCAGCCGTATACGTCTTTAGTCCTGCCTAAAGTGGGTGTGGTTAGCGGTGTGGTAAACCGCCCTTTTATTACCTCATCTGTATGCGCCTCTAATAAGTCACATGTTTAATGGCGGCATCAGACTTCCTCCTACAGATATAACCCTATGTGAGAATCTACACGTGTTACTTCTTCAAAACAACAATACAACACTGTGTGAGAATCTACATGTACAACCTTATTGAAAACTAACGATACAACGCTGTGTGAGAATCTTCAAGTGTACCTTATTGAAAACTAATGATACAACACTGTGTAGTATCTGCATAAGCAATCTTGTTGAAAACTAAAGATACTAACACTGTGTGAAAATCTACACGTGAACCTTACTGAAAACTAACGATAAAAGACTGTGTGATTCTACATGGGTTATTTTATTGAAAAACTAACGATATACAACACTGTGTGAGAATCTACAGGTGTAACTTCTTGAAAACTAAGGATGCAACACATGTGTGAGAATCTATACGTGTAACTTCATGGAATACTATCGATACAACACTGTGTGAGAATCTATAAGCATGTAACTACTTGAAAACTAGCGATACAACACTTGTGTGAGAAGCTACATGTGTAACTTCTTGGAAACTTTCGATAAAACATTATGTGAGAAATTTCATGCTTAACTTGTTGAAAACTAATGAAACAACACTGTGTGAGAATGTTTAAGCGATACTTCCTGAAAACCGTCAATACAACACTGTCTGAGGAACTACATATATAACTTCTTGAAAACTAACGATACAAACCTTTGTGAGTTTCTACACGTGTACCTTAATGAAAGCTGTGTGAGATTTAACACGTGTCCCTTATTGAAAATTAGTAATACAAGCTGTGTGAGAATCTACAGGTGTAACCTATTGACAACTACAGATACAACACTGTGTGTCTACACTTGTAACTTATTGAAAACTAAAGATACAATGCTGTGAGAGAATCTACATGTGTAACTTATTTAAAAGCAACGATACAACAGTGTATGAGATTCTACACGTGCAACTTATTGACAAATAACCCTACAACGCTGTGTGATAATCAACAAGTGTCCCTGATTGAAAACTAACACATTGCTCTGTGAGATTCAACACGTGTACCTTATAGAAAACTAACAATACAAAGATGTGTGAGAATCTACACGTGTACCTTATTGAAAACTAATGATGCAATGCTGTGTGAAAATCTACAGGTGTGACTAATTGAAAACTAAAGATCCAACACTGTGTGAGATTCTACACGTGTAAATTATTGAAAACTAACAACACAACACAGTTTGAGATTCTACACGTGTAACTTATTGAAAACTAATTATTCAACGCTGTGTGAGATTCTACACGTGTACCTTATTGAAAATTAACGATGCAACGAAGTGTGTGATTCTACACGTGTGCCTTATTGAAAACTAATGTAACTATGCTGTATGAGATTCTACAAGTGTACTCTATTGAAAATAAACGATACAAAGCTGTGTGAGAATCTGCAGGTGTAACTTATTGAAAACTAAAGATACAACACAGTTTAAGAATCTGACCGTGTAATTTCTTGGAAAATATTGACACAACACTCTGTGAGAAACTACATGTGTAATTTCTTGAAAACTAACGATACAACACTGTGTGAGATTCTACACTTGTAACTTTTTGAAAACTATGACACAATGCTGTGTGAGAATCTACAAGTGTAACTTATTGAAAACTAAATATACAATACTGTGTAATATCTACATGAGGACCTTGTTGAAAACTAAAGATACAACGCTGAGAGAATCTACACGTGTATCTATTGAAAAGTAACGATACAACAGTATGTGAGATTCAACATGTGTACCAACAATACAATGCTGTGTGAGAATCTACATGTGTACCATATAGATAACTAACGATCCAACACTGTGTGAGAATCTATACGTGTAAATTATTGAAAACTAACGACACAACACAGTGTGCGATTCTACATGTGTATCTTATTGAAAAGTAATGATACAACTCTGTGTGAGAATCTACACACACACCTTATTGAAAACTAATGATACAACGAAGTGTAAGATTCTACATTTGTACCTTTTTGAAAACTACGACACAACGCTGTGAGAGCATCTACACGTGTACCTATTCAAAACTAACGATACAACAGTGTGAGAGATTCAAAACGTGTACATTATTGAAAACTAAAGATACAATGCTGTGTGAGAATCTACACTTGTACCTTATTGAAAACTATAAATGCAATGATTTGTGAGAATCTACAGGTGTAATTTATTGAAAACTAACGATCCAAAACTGTGGGAGAATCTTCACGTGTAAATTATTGAAAATTAATGACACAACACAGTGTGAGATTCTACATTTGTAACTAATTGAAAAGTAACGCTACAAATCTGTGTGAGAATCTACAAGTGTAACTTATTGAAAACTTAAGATATAACACAGTTTAAGTATCTACCCATGTCCCTTCTTGGAAACTATCGACACAACACTCTGTGAGAAACTACATTCGTAATTTCTTGAAAACTAACGATACAACACAGTGTGAGAATGTACACGTTTACCTCATTGAAAACTAACAATACAACACTGTGTGAGATTTTACAAGTGTAACTTTTTGAAAACTACGACACAACGCTGTGTGAGGATCTACAGGTGTAACTTATTGAAAACTTGTTGGGGGAAGTCCTGTGCATTTGTCAATAAAGCACTGCTGTCCAATAGGAATCTAGATAGGTGGGACTAGGAGTCCAGGATGACTCTGGGTGAGAAACACAAGAGTCGAGATGTAACGCCATGGGGTAGGAAGCCCAGAAACTTCTCCTGTATGAGATATACTTAGATTAACAATTATGGGGTAATTACTTAAGTCAGTGATAGCCAGTCAGAAACAAGCAAGGCCAAAAGCTTCATAATTAGTATAGCCTTCTGTGTGTTCATTTAGGACTGATGCGGCTCTGGAACCAGGCAGGAAGGAAAGCTTCTCTCAAGGAATATATTTCCCTTTACAAAATGGTGATCAGGAGTGGGATGATGAATTTCCACGCAGAATGACAAAAGCTTTAAAGGAATTTTAGAAACAGAAGAACAGAGAGAAGCACAGATTTTTGGTAGCAGCATTTTTCTCAGGTGGGCTCTGTTTTCCTAGCAACTAGCCAAGATTCACGCAGCTCGCTTACAGGAGTCTTCCTGACTCTGCATAAAAAGAAAAAATAACACCAAGGTTCTTTTAAGAGACTCTGCTAACACTTGAAAAGTCATATGCACAGCTGGAAGTCGCAGTGACCACATCTCTGAGCCAGCAGGTTTTGCTGGATGTCAGACTGAGACAGTAAGCTGGAATCATGCTTACACCCACCATCTTGGAAAAACTGCAGTTTAAACTGCCGCGGTTTTAACAGATAAGACACATGTCCAGAAAAACATAAAGATTCACAGTAAAGTCAGACGTGGATGAAGAAAAACCTCGAAAGGTTTACAGTGTGTTTAAAAAAATATGTAAGATTGAGAGAGAAAAAAACAACAAAGTGGTAAATAAGTAGAGAAGCCGGCTGTGTTGGCACACGCCGGTAGAAATTGCTCCAGAGGCAGAGGCAGGCAGATTTCCAAAGAGAAACCCTGTCTCAGAGAAAAATAAATAAAAGTAAAGAAATAAAATAATACTAATAAATAAATAAATAAGCCACGTAAAGATGTAAAATACACAGAGAGTCTGGGTACTGTAGGCTATTGTGTTTTTCAGTTTTATGATTGCTTAGGAAGGAACAACTGCTAAAGTACATTTGATTATAAATGCTGCTGAATTAATTCAACTTCTATCTTTTGAAAGTGCCTTGACTTCAAAATTTAAGTATAAGGATATGTTAATTGGGAAAAGAGATTTTGCTTATGTTTCTACAGAAAAGCCGAAGATTACTTCCTGGCTTCTGTGGTTTGATGAAACAAGACCCCCAAAAGCTGTGGACCAGGTGTTCCAACAACTGAAACTGCTAAGATGATGCAGCTTCACAGACCATGAAAATAAGGACTTATATAGGTTTCTAAGTTTTGTCATGATCCCCATGGTATGAACAGCGCCCCCTTCCAGCATGAAGCAGTTTGGAATGAGCAACGTCCTAATTCTGATCTTGTTTATAAATCTTTGTTTTCATTTAAATGGGGTTGTTTATAATTGGTTAATGATCACAGCTGATCTTTTGTTAATGGTAAAAAGGGGAATTATGTTATGGGTATGGTTCTTTATTGATACAAATTCAAGGTCAATTTTGTGATGTGTATATTTATCCTCTTGATTGCATATTGTGCTTATACTGATCTTTTAAAATGTAATGCATAATTAAATACAGATTATAGATAGTTACTTCTAATAGTCAGAAATTATAGTTAGGTAAGTTAGGTTTTCTAGATATACAAAAATATATTTGAGATAGATAGGCAGTCTTCAAACCTTTCAAAGATCTTCAGAAAATGGCATTTCAATTGGTTTAGGGTTTTTCTTGACAATGAGAAATGTCTGCTCCTGGAAGCACCAATTACGTCTGAGAGGAAGATGGGCATGGAAGAAACTCGTTATGGAGTTTGCTTTTAACATGGCAAGATTAGCCATTTGGGCAAGAAACTGCTCCTGCCTGTACTGCTTGACTGTTGTTGTGTAATCTGGACATGCAGGACCCACAGGAAAGTGACTGCTGAACTCAGTCTCACAGGGTTCCTGCTTCATGGAAGAGTCTACAAGACTTTCTGCAGGACACAGAGGAATGACTGACAGACTGCCAATGCAGAGTCCAAGAGGACTCTGGGTGAGAAACACAAGAGTCGAGATATAACGCCATGGGGTAGGAAGCCTGGAAACTTCTCCGGTAAGAGATATACTTAGATTAACAATTATGGGGTAATTACTTAAGTCAGAGCTAGCCAGTAAGAAACAAGTCCAACAGCTTCATAATTAATATAGCCTTCTGTGTGTTCATTTGGGACTGATGCAGCTAGGGAACCAGGCAGGAGGGAAGGCTTCTCTCAAGGAAAATATTTCCCTTTACAAAAACTAAAGATAAACGCTGTGTAATTATCTACACTTGTACCTTATTGAAAAGTAAAGATACAATGCTGTGTGAGAATCTACACCTGTACCTATTGAAAACTAATGATACAACAGTGTGTGAGATTCAACACGTGTACCTCATCGAAAACTAACAATGCAATGCTGTGTGAGTATCTACATGTGTACCTTTTGGTAACTAACGATACAACAATGTGTGAGAATCTATAAGTGTAACTAATTAAAAACAAGCTATACATCAAAATGTGTACATTCGTGAAAATTAAGGATACATTGCTGTGTGAGATTCTACATGTGTAACTTATTGAAAACTAAAGATACAATGCTGTGTGATTCTACACGTGCACCTTATTAAAGACTAATTTACAACAATGTGTGAGATTCTACACGTGCAACTTATTGCCAAATAACTGTACAACACTGTGTAATAATCAACATGTGTACCTACAAAGATGTGTGTGAATTTACACATGTACCTTATTTAAAACTAAGGATACAGCCATGTGTGGGAATCTACACGTGTATCTTATTGAAAACTAACGATACAACTATGTTGGAGAATCTACAGGTGTACCTAATGGAAAACTAACGAAACAATGCTGTGTGAGATTCTACACGTGTACCTTATTGAAAACTAACGATACAACACAGTTTGAGAATCTACCAGAGTAACTTCTTGGAAAATAACGATACAACACTGTGTGAGAAACTACATGGATAATTTCTTGAAAACTAACGATACAGAACCGTGTGAGAATCTATAAGTGTAATTTCTTGAAAACTAGCAATAAAACACTGTTTGAGAAAGTGCATGCATAGCTTCTTGAAAACTAAAGATACAACACTGTGTGAGATTCTACACGTGTACCTTATTGTAAACTAACAGCACAACTCTGAGTGATAATCTACAGGTGTAACATATTGAAATCTAAAGAAAGACCACTGTGTAAGTATCTACACTTGTAACTTATTGAAAACTAACAATACAACACAGTTTAAGTATCTACCCGTGTAACTTTATGGAAAATATCGACACAACACTGTGTGAGAAGTGATAATCTGCTCTGAATGATAATCTACATGTGTAATTTCTTGAAATCTAAAGACACAATACTGTGTGGGAATCTACAAGTGTAACTTATTGAAAACTAAAAATCCAATACTTTGTGAGAATATGTAAGAGTAACTTCTTGAAAATTAGCCTTATAACCTTGTGTGAGAAACTAAATGTGTAAATACTTCGAAACTATTCACACAATACTATGTGTGAAACTACATGAGTTTCTTGTTGAAAACTAATGAATCAAACAACTCTTGTGTGAGAATCTATAAACGATACTTCTTGAAAACCGTCAATACAACAATGTGTGAGGAACTACATGTGTATCTTCTTGAAAACTAATGACACAACGCTGTGTGAGATTCTAAACATGTACCTTATTTAAAACTAACATTACAATGTTGTTTGAGATTCAACACGTGTCCCTTATTGAAAAGTGGCAATACAAGGTGTGTGAGAATCTACAGGTGTAACTTATTGACAATTAAAGATACATGACTTTACAAGTATCTACACTTGTACCTTATTGAAAACTAGAGATACAACGCTGTGAGAGAATGTACACGTGAAACTTATTGAAAACTAACGAAAAAGCAATGTGTGAGATTCTATACGTGCAACTTATTGCCAACTAACAATACAAGGCTGTGTGATAATCTACAAGTGTACCTTATTGAAAACTAACAATACAAATGTGTGAGAATCTACACGTGCAACTTAACGAATACTATTGATACAACACTGTGTGAGAAACTACTTGCGTAACTTATTGAAACCTAAGGACACAACACTGTATGAGAATCTCAAGCAACACCACTTGAAAACCATCAATACAAAACTGGGTGAGGAATTACACATGTAGCTTATTGAAAACTAACGATACAACGTGTGACAATCGATATGTGTACCTACTTGAAAACAAGCGATACAACACTGTGTGAGCAACTATATGCGTAAATTCTTGAAAACTAACGAATCCACGCTGTGTGCGTTTCTACACTTGTACCTTATTGAAAACTAATGATACAACAAAGTTTGGGTATCTACTCGTGTAACTTCTTGGAAAATAACGATACAACACTGCGTGAGAAACTACATTCATAATTTCTTGAAAACTACCGATACAAAACTGTGTGAGAATCAATAAGTGTAACTACTTGAAAACGAGCAATATAACACTGTGTGAGAAAGTACATGCATAGCTTCTTTAAAAGTAACTATATGAAGCTGTGTGAGATTCAACATGTGTACCTTATTGAAAAATATCGGCACAACTCTGTGTGAGTATCTACATTTGTACCTTATTGAAAACTAAAGATACAACACTGTGTAAGTATGTGCACGTGTAACTTATTGAAAACTAATGCTACAACGTTGTGTGATAATCTACACGTGTAACTTATTGAAAGTTAACGATACAACTCTGTGTGAGATTCTCCATGTTTAAGTTATTGAAAACTAATGATACAACTCGGTGTGACATTCTACATGTTTACCTTATTGAAAACTAACAATACAACACTGTGTGAAAAACTACATGTGTAACTAATGATATAACACTGTGTAAGAATCTACACATGTAACTTCTTCAAAACTAGCCTTATAATCTTTTGTGAGAAACTATCGATAAAACACTGTGTGAGAAACTACATGCGTAACTTGTTGAAAATAAACGAAACAACTCAGTTTTAGAATCTATAAGCAATATTTCTTGAAAACCATCAATACGACACTGTATGAGGAACTACATGTGTAACTTCTTAAACCTAGCGATACTAGGCTGTGTGAGATTCTACAGGTGTACCTTATTGAAAACAAAAGATACAATGCTGTGTGAGATTCAACACGTGCACCTTTTTGAAAATTAACTATACAACACTGTGTGAGATTCTACACGTGTACCTTTTTAAAAACTAAATTCAAAACTCTCTGTGAGAATCTACAGATGTAACATATTAAAAACTAAAGATACAACACAGTTTAAGAATCTACCCGTGTAACTTGGAAACTATTTACAAAATATTGTGTGAGAAACTACATATGTTATTTCTTGTAAACTAACGACACAACGCTGTGTGAGAATCTACATGAGTACCTTATTGATAACTAACGATACAAAAATTTGTGAGAATCTATTAGTGTAAATACTTGAAAACAAGCAATACAACATTGTATGAGAGACTACATGTGTAAATTCTTGAAAAGTAATGATACAATGTTGTGTAAGTTTCTACACGTGTACCTTATTGAAAACAATGCTATGTGAGAATCTACAGGTCTAACTTATTGAAACTAACGATCCAACACTGTGTGAGAATCTACACATTTAACTTATTCCAAACTAAAGACACAACACTTTGTGCGATTCTACCCGTGCAACTTATTGAAAACAAACTATACAGCGATGTGTGAGATTCTACAGGTGAATCTTATTGAAAACTAATGGTACAACGATGTGTGAGTATCTACATGTATACTTTATTGAAAACTAATGATACAACACAGTTTAAGGATCTACCCATGTAACTTCTTGGAAACTATCGATACAACACTGTGTGAGAAACTACATGCATAATTTCTTGAAACCTAACGATACAACACTGTGTGAGAATTTACACTTGTAACTTATTGAAAACTAACGATACAATAGTTTGTTAAAATCTGTAAGCTTAACTTCTTGAAAACTAATGACACAACCCTGTGTGCAATTCTACATGTGTAACTAATTGAAAAGCTGTGTGAGAATATACAGGTGTAACTTATTGAATACTAACTATACAACAGTGTGTGATATTCTAATAGTGCAACTTATTGAAAACTAACCATACAACGCTGTGTGTGATTCATCAGGTGTACCACATCGAAAACTAATGATACAACGTTGTGTGAGAATCTATATGTGTACCTTATTGATAACTAACGTTCAACGAAGTGTGAAAATCTATAACTGTAACTACTTGAAAACAAGAGATACAACACTGTATGAGAAACTACATGCATAAATTCTTGAAAACTAACGATGCAATGCTGTCGGAGATTCTCCACCTGTACTTTATTGAAAACTAATGAGACAAGGCTGTGTGAGAATCTACATGTGTACCTTTTTGAAAACTAATGCTACAATGCTGTGTGATAATCTACACGTGTACCTTATAGAAAACTAACGAAACAACGCTGTGTGAGAATCTACAATTGTATCTAATTGAAAACAAGCAATACAACACTGTGTAACTATCTACACGTGTAACTTATTAAAAAATAAAGATACAATGCAGTGTTAGAATCTACACGCGTTACTTATTGAAACCTAATGACACAATGCTATGTGAGATTCTACACGAGTACTTTTTTGAAAACTAACGACAAGACACATGGTGAGAATCTACAGGTCTAACTTATTGAAAAGTAAATTTACAACACTGTTTAAGTATCTACATGTGTAACTTATTGAAAACTAAATATACAATGCTGTGTGAGAATCTACTCATGTAACTTACTGAAAACTAACGATACAACAGTGTGTGAGATTCTGCACTGCAAATTATTGAAAACTAAGGAAACAACACTATCTGAGAATCTACATGTGCTACTTACTGAAAATTAAAGATACAACACTCTGTGAGAATCTACAAGTGTATCTTATTGAAAAGTAACGGTACAACCCTCTGTTTAAATCTATATTTGTAACTTTCTGAAAATCTACACGTGTAACTTAAGAAAATGCATGTGTAACTTCTTGAAAACTAATGATACAACACAGTCTGAGAAACTACATGTGTAACTTCTTGAAAGCTAACGATACAAAGCTGCCTGAACATCTATACTCGTAACTTATTGAAAACAAAGGAAACGACACTTTGTGGGAAACTATGTGAGTAACATCTTGAAACAAATGATACAATATTGTGTGAGACTCTACATTTGAATCTTATTAAAAACAAACGATACAGAACTGTTGGAGTACATATACATAACTTCCTGAAATCTAACGATATAACACTGTTTGAGAATCTCCACGTGTAACTTATTAAAGTTAACAACACCTCACTCTTTGAGAAAATATATCATTAACATCTTGAAATCTAGCGATACAACACTGTGAGGGAGTCTGCATCTGTAACATCTTAAAAACAAATGATACAATACTGTGTGTGTATCTATTTGTGTAACTTCTTTCAATATTATGAAACAACTCTGAGTTCTAAACTGAATGCATAACTTCTTGAAAACGAACGAAATAACTCTGTGTGAGAAACTACATTAGTAACTTTTGGAAAACTAGTGATACAAAACTGTCTGAGAATCTACACGTGTAACTTATTGAATATTAAAGATACGACACTGTGAGAGAATCTACATGTATAACGTATTTATAACAAATGATACAAAACTGTGTGAGAATCCGTAAGCATAACTCCTTGAAGACTAATGATACATCACTGTCTTGAGAATCTATATGTGTAACCTATTAAAAACTAACGATACAAAGCATTCTGAGAATCTACACGTGTAAACTATTGAAAATTAATGATACAACACTGTCTGAGGATCTACATGTGTAACTAGTTGAAAATTAATGAGATAACAGAGTCTGAGAATCTCCAAGTGTAAGTTATTGAAAACTAATGATACAACACTGTGTGAGAAAACACGTGTATTTTATTGAAGAGTAACAATAGAAGCCTGTGTTTGAATATATATGCATAAATTCTTGAAAATAAAGGTCACAACACTGTCTGAGAATCTATAAGTACAACTCATTGAAAATTGAAGTTACAACACTTTGTGAGAATCTAAACGAGTATCTTATTAAAAACGAACGATACAACACTGTCTGAGAATATACACGTGTAAATTATTGAAAATTAATGATACAACACTGTCTGAGAATCTACACATATAACTAGTTGAAAATTAATGAGACAGCACAGTCTGAGAATCTCCAAGTGTAACTTTTTGAAAAATAACGATACAACACTTTGTGAGAAACTACACATGTATCTTATTGAAAAGTAACGATACAAGCCTGTGTTTGAATCTATATGCATAACTTCTTGAAAATAAAGCATAAAATACTCTCTGAGAACCTACACGTGTAACTTCTTGATATCTAATGATACAACACAGGGTGAGAAACTGCATGTTTAACTTCTTGAAAACTAATGATACAACACAGTGTGAGAAACTTCATGAGTAACGTCTTGAAATCAAATGGTACAAATCTGCCTGTACATCTATATGCTTATCTTATTGATAACAAAGCAAAAATCTCTTTGTAGGAAACTATGTGAGTAACACCTTGAAAACAAACCATACAACATGCTGTGAGAATCTTTCTTCGTAACTTATTGAAAAATTACAATACAACATAGTGAGAGAATCTATATGTGCAACTCCTTAAAAACAAACGATACAACACTGTCTGAGAATCTACACATGTATCTTATTGAAAAGTAACGAATCAACACTGTCTGAGAATCTACACATGTATCTTATTGAAAATAAACGATACAACATTGTGTGAGAATCAACACATATAACTTATTGAATATTAAGGAACGAACACTGTTTGAGAATCCACACAAATAACTTATTGAAAACTAACTATACAACACTGAGTGAGAATCTATATATGTAAGTACTTGAAAACTAATGATACAACACGTGTTGAGACTCTCCACGTGTAACTTATAAAAACTAATATCACAAAACTCCGTGAGAAACTACATGTGTAACTTCTTGAAAACTAACAATACAACACTGTGAGAGAATCTACATGTGCAACTTCTAACAAACAAACGATACAACACTGGGTGAGTGTCTATGTGCTTATCTTCTTGAAAACTAACGATACAGCACTGTGTGAGAATCTATCTATGTAACGTTTTGAAATCTAACGATACAGCTCTGAGTTCTAAACTGAATGCATAACTTCTTAAAACAAACGGATAACTCTGTGTGAGAAACCACATTAGTAACTTCTGGAAAACTAACGATACAACATTGTCTGAGAATCTACACGATTAAATTTTGAAAATTAAAGATACAAAAATGCCTGAGAATGTACACGTGTAACATATTGAAAACTAATGACATAACTCTGTGTGAGAATCTATAAGCGTAACTTCTTGAAAACTAATGATACAACACTGTCTTGAGAATCTACACGTGTAACTTCTTGAAAACTAACGATACAACACTGTGAGAGAATCCACATGTGTAACTTCTTACAAACAAATGATAAAACACTGTGTGAGTATATGTGCGTAACTTCTTGAAAACTAATGATACAGTACTGTATGAGAATCTATCTATGTAACGTTTTGAAATCTAACGATACAGCTCTGAGTTTTAAACTGAATGTATAACTTCTATAAAACTAACGAATAACTCTGTGTGAGAAAAAACATTAATAACTTCTGGAAAACTAAGGATACAACACTGTCTGAGAATCTACACGTGTAACTTTTTGAACATTAAAGATACAACACTGTCTGAGAAGCTACACGTGTAACGTATTGAAAACTAATGACACAACACTGTGTGAAAATCTATAAGCATAACTTCTTGCAAACTAACGATACAAAACTGAGTGAGAATCGAAATACATAAGTTCTTGAAAACTAACGATACAACTCAGTGTTATCATCTCCACGTGTAACTTATAAAAAGTAATGACACAACAGTTTGAGAAACTATATGTGTAACATCTTGAAAACTAAAGATACAAAACTGAGAAAATCTACATCTTCAACTTCTTAAAAACAATCTTTACAACAATGTGTGGGTATCTATGTGCATAACGTCTTTAAAAATAAAGATACAGCACTGTGTGAGAATCTATATACATAAATTCTTGAAATCTAACGATACAACTCTGAGCTCTAAACTGAATGCATTACGTCTTGAAAATTAACGATATAACACTGTGTGAGAATATACAGGTTATAACGTATTGAAAATTAACGATACACCACTGTCTGAGAATCTACACGTGTAACTTATTTAAAACTAATGATACATCACTGTGTGAGAAACTATATGTGTAACTACTTGAAAACTAACGATATAACACTGTGTGAGAAACTACATGTGTATCTACTTGAAATCTAATGATAAAACACTGTGTGAGAATCCACATGTGTAACTTATCGAAAACAATCTATACAACCCTTAGTGAGAGTCTATATAGGTAAGTTCTTGAAAACTAACGATACAACACACTGTGAAAATCTCCACGTGTAAATGCTAGTATGATGTTAAATACAGTAGTTGTCATATTGGTGATTATGAGATATGTCATAATCTAATGAGTCGAAATCATTAATTTTAGTTAAACTAATCACCAGTTATTCAGTCCATTCGAGGCCTTTTTGTTTTCGTTCATAGGCCAAACCCAGTGCTAGAATAGATAGAAATATTGTAGAGATAATTAGAGTTGTTTTAAGGTTTGTAGATTGTATGGCTCAAGGTAGGGGGAGGAGGAGAGCAATTTCTAAGTCAAATAAAAGAAATGTAATAGCTACAAGAAAAAATTTTATAGAGAAAGGGAGTCGAGCTGAGCTTATGGGGTCAAAACCACATTCATAGGGACTTGCTTTTTCTGCATATACATTAAGTTGGGGAAGCCAGAAGGCAACTAGAATTAAAATTAATGAGAGTATTATGTTGATTGAAACTGCTAGGATTAAGTTAATTACTTTCTTCCAAATTATAGTTGGACCTAGTTGATTGGAAGTCAACTGTACTAAATATACTAAGAAAGTACGACCCTCATCAATAGATAGAAACGTAGAGGAATAGTCATACGACATCTACAAAGTGTCAGTATCAAGCTGCTGCTTCAAAGCCGAAATGGTGTTTTGATGTAAAGTGATATTTTAGTTGACGTAAAAGGCATACTATAAGGAATGTAGATCCAATAGTTACATGGAGGCCATGAAAGCCTGTTGCTATAAAGAATGTTGACCCATAGATGCCGTCTGAGATAGAAAAAGAAGTCTCTAGATATTTTGACGCTTGAAGGGCTGTAAAGTACACCCCTAAGCTGATAGTAATTAGTAAAGCTTGATTTATATTATTTCGTTTACCTTCTATAAGGCTATGATGAGCTCATGTAATTGAGACACCAGATGCTAAAAGTACAGATGTGTTAAGTAAGGGTACTTCAAGTGGATTAAGTGGAATAATTCCTGTAGGTGGTCAGCAGCCTCCTAGGTCGTGGGTAGGAACTAAGCTAGAGTGATAAAAGGCTCAGAAGAAACCAGCGAAAAAGAAGACTTCTGAGACAATAAAGAGAATTATGCCATATCGAAGGCCTTTTTGGACGATGGGTGTATGGTGGCCTTGGTAGGTACCTTCACGAACGATATCTCGTCATCATTGGTATATTGTTAGTATATTAGTTAAGAGGCCTAGATAAAGAAGTGTAAGAGTGTTATAATGGAATCATATTGCTAATCCTGAGGTAAGAAGGAGGGCAGAGAGTGCTCCTGTGAGAGGTCATGAGCTAGGGTTAACTATATGATGGGCATGGGTTTGGTGGGTCATTAAGTATTATCGTGTAAATATAAGCTTACTAATAGGGTAAACATATATGCTTGAATTAGGGCTACAGCAAATTCTAGAATAGTTAGGAGTACAAGAATGATAAATGTAATTATAGCTGTTGGGGGACTGATAGAGGTTAAAACTAGGGTTGCCCCTCCGATAAGATGTATGAGTAAATGTCCTGCAGTAATATTGGCTGTTAGTCGAACTGCAAGGGCTATGGGTTGAATAAATAGGCTGATTGTTTCAATAATAATGAGTATAGGAATAAGAGGAATAGGTGTTCCTTGCGGTAGGAAATGGGCTAATGTGCTTTTTATTTTGTGGCGAAATCCGAGGAAAACTGTTCCTGCTCATAGTGGAATTGCTATTCCTAGATTTATTGATAGTTGGGTTGTTGGGGTAAAGGTATGGGGTAGTAAGCCCAAGAGGTTTGTTGAGCCAATAAAGATAATTAGGGAGACTAGTATTAGGCATCAAGTCTGTCCTTTTGGCGAATGAATTGATATTATTTGTTTGGTAATTATTTTAACTACTCATTGTTGAAATGTATGGAAGCGGTTGCTTAAGAGACGGTTAGAAGATGTTAGTATTATGGATGGGAGTATAATAATAATAATTACAACAGGTAGACCTATTATTGTAGGGGTAATGAAAGAGGCGAAAAGATTTTCGTTCATTTTAGTTCTCAAGGGTTACTTAGTTTAAGGGTTTTAAGATATTTGTTTGATGGTTTATTGGGAAAGTTCTGTAAAGAAATTTTTAACTGAATTAGGATGAATAGTGTGATTGTAGAAGTTAGAACAGTAGTAAATCATGTAGATGTATCTAGTTGTGGCATTTCACCATGGAGACTAGAAGTCTCTAATTTTAACTTAAAAGGTTAACGCTCTGAGCTTCATAGTGATTTAGACTATTGATACGGATCAGTTTTCAAAGTATTTAAGAGGGACTAATTCTAAAACAATAGGTATAAAGCTATGATTAGACCCACAGATTTCTGAACACTGACCGTAGAATAACCCTGGTCGATTTGATGAAATAGTAGCTTGATTTAGTCGTCCAGGAATTGCATCTGTTTTTAACCCAAGAGATGGAATAGCTCATGAATGAAGAAGGTCTTCAGATGAGATTAGTATGCGAATCGGTAGTTCTATGGGGAGAACAACTCGATTGTCAACTTCTAATAGTCGAAGTTCTCCTGGTTTCAGGTCCGTTGTGGGGATTATATATGAGTCAAAGCATAGGTCTTCATAGTCTGTATACTCATAACTTCAGTATCACTGATGTCCTATAGTTTTCACTGTCAGCACTGGATTGTTAATTTCGTCTATTATATATAAAATTCGCAGAGATGGTAGAGCAATAAGGATGAGAATTACTGCAGGTAGAATAGTTCAGATTGTTTCTACTTCTTGGGCATCTATTGTACTTGTATGAGTTAATTTAGTAGTTAGTATAAGTGTGATGATATATAGGACAAGAGAGCTGATAAGAAAGACGATTATTAATGTGTGATCATGAAAGTTTATTAACTCTTCTATAATAGGTGATGTGGCGTCTTGTAGGCCTAATTGAGAAGGGTAAGCCATATAA
Organism: Mesocricetus auratus; assembly: GCF_017639785.1. NCBI lineage: Eukaryota > Metazoa > Chordata > Mammalia > Rodentia > Cricetidae > Mesocricetus > Mesocricetus auratus. The sequence continues at coordinate 31,499 of NW_024431287.1, forward strand.
GATATATAGAGATTAGTCTATAATTTAACTTTGACAAAGTTATGTAATGATTTTACTAATATTTCATTGAGAGAGACATAGAGGTTATGGAGTTGGCTTGAAACCAATTTTAGGGGGTTCGAGTCCTTCCTTTCTCATTTATTTTACTTTAACGAAAGTAGGCTCTTCAAATGTGTGGTGAGGAGGAGGACAACCGTGAAGCCACTCTAAGTTAGTTGAAGAGTAGTCTACTGTGAGAACTTCTCGCTTAGAAGCGAAAGCTTCTCAGATCATAAAGATTATTATAACCACGGCTGTTAATGAAATAAAAGATCCTATTGATGATACAGTGTTTCATGTAGTATAAGCATCTGGATAATCAGAATAGCGTCGTGGTATTCCTGCCAGTCCTAAGAAATGTTGAGGGAAGAATGTTATGTTTACCCCAACAAATATGATAATAAAATGGGCTTTTGCTCATGGGTCATGTAGAGTGTAGACTGAGAATAAAGGAAATCACTGAACAAAACCCGCTATAATACCAAAGACAGCTCCTATTGATAGAACATAATGGAAGTGGGCAACTACATAATAAGTATCATGTAATACAATATCTAAGGATGAGTTTGATAAGACAATGCCTGTTAGACCTCCCACTGTGAATAAGAACATAAAACCTAAAGCTCATAATATAGCTGGTGATCATTTAATGTTACCTCTGTGGAGCGTTGCTAGTCAGCTAAATACTTTTACTCCAGTTGGGATTGCAATAATTATAGTGGCTGATGTAAAATAGGCTCGTGTGTCTACGTCAAGTCCTACTGTAAATATATGATGAGCTCAAACAATAAAGCCCAGGAATCCAATTGATATTATTGCTCATACTATACCTATATAGCCAAAAGGTTCTTTTTTTCCGGAGTAATAAGTAACAATGTGTGAAATAATTCCGAAGCCCGGTAGGATTAAGATGTATACTTCTGGATGACCAAAGAATCAAAATAGGTGTTGGTATAGAATTGGATCTCCTCCTCCGGCAGGATCGAAGAAAGTTGTATTTAAATTACGATCTGTAAGTAGCATTGTAATTCCAGCAGCTAGGACAGGTAGAGATAATAATAGTAAAACAGCTGTGATTAATACTGATCAGACAAATAGGGGGGTTTGATACTGTGTTATGGCTGGGGGGTTTTATGTTAATAATTGTAGTAATAAAATTGATAGCCCCTAAAATTGAAGATACTCCAGCCAAATGGAGTGAAAAGATAGTAAGATCTACGGATGCTCCAGCATGTGCTAAGTTTCCTGCTAGTGGGGGGTAGACTGTTCAACCAGTTCCAGCTCCCGCTTCGACTATAGATGATGCTAATAAAAGAAGGAATGAGGGGGGTAGAAGTCAGAAACTTATGTTATTTATTCGAGGGAATGCCATATCAGGGGCTCCAATTATTAGTGGTACAAGTCAGTTTCCAAATCCCCCAATTATTATTGGTATAACCATAAAGAAGATTATAACAAATGCATGAGCTGTTACAACTACATTATAGATTTGATCATCACCTAGTAAAGCCCCAGGTTGACCAAGCTCTGCTCGAATTAAGATGCTAAGAGCAGTGCCCACTATACCTGCTCAGGCCCCAAATATTAAATACAGTGTTCCAATATCTTTATGATTAGTTGAAAATAACCAGCGATTAATGAACATAGGTAGAATGGCTGAGCATAGCATTAGACTGTAAATCTAAGCACAGAGGTTATAACCCTCTTGTTACCAGGCCTTAAGGTGATAATCATATCGAATTGCAAATTCGAAGGTGTAGATAATATTTCTACTAAGGCTTCTCCCGCCCCCTTTCTGATAGGCGGGAGAAGTAGATTGAAGCCAGTAGTTGGGTGTTTAGCTGTTAACTAAAATTTTGTAGGTTTGAATCCTGCCAATCTAGGGGGATTTAGCTTAATAAAAGCAATTGATTTGCATTCATTAGATGTAAGGTATAGTCTTACAATCTCTATGCAGAAGTTAAACTAAGGGTTTACTAAGGGCTTTGAAGGCCATCGGACTTATTTATCCTAAACTTCTATAATATTAGGGGTAGAAGGGGGAGTATTAGCGTGCTTGTGATTGCAGTTAGTGGTAGGGTTGGGTATTTTTTTATGTTTTTTTGGTGGTTAAATATTTTAGAGTTATTAGTGGAAGGGAATGTAGTAAGTGAAGTTGAGTAAATTAAGCGAGTATAAAAGAATAGATTGACTAGGGCTAGAATTGCTATGATTGAAGCTAGTAGTTGGTTGTTGTTTTTTAGGAGTTCTGTAATGATAAGTCATTTAGGTAGAAAGCCGGTAAGAGGGGGCAACCCTCCTATGGATAAGAGGATAGAGGACATTAAGGGAAGTATAATAGGTGATTTATTTCATAGAAGTGATGTTGATTTGATAGAGAAAAATGAGTGGGGGTGAAGAATTGAGAATATGGCTAGTGTTAGTAGAATATAAATGATAAGGTTAATAATGGTAAGGGATGGATTATAGGGTAGAATCGAGATTATTCAGCCTATGTGGGCGATGGAGGAATAAGCTATGATTTTTCGAGTTTGAGTTTGATTGAGGCCTCCTCATGCTCCAATTATTACTGAGGCGCAAGCTGACATGATTAGTACATGTGGGTTAATTAGTTCGTAGACTTGAAATAAGATAGATAGAGGAGCTAGTTTTTGTCAAGTTAGTAGCAGGAGTCCTGTGCTTAGAGGAATGCCTTGAGTTACTTCTGGTAGTCAAGCGTGGAAGGGTGATAGACCTAATTTGATTGCTAAGGAGATAAAGATTAGTGTAGATGTGAGGCTGCTAGTTTGAGGTTGAATTGCTGATGTTCCTAATTGTTTATAGTTTATAATAATTGAGAGAAGAAAGGTTATGGAAGCTGTAGCCTGTGTGATAAAATGTTTTGTAGCTGCTTCTGTAGTTCGTGGGTTTGATTTGTCAGTTATAATTGGAATAATGGCTAGGAGGTTTATTTCTAGGCCAATTCATATAAGAAAGAAGTTGTTACTGAGTATTGTGACTATTGGACCTGAAAGAATAGTAAAATAAATAATTAAGAGGGTAATAGGTTTAATTAGTACGGGAAGGGTTTAAACCAACATTTTCGGGGTATGGGCCCGATAGCTTAATTAGCTGACCTTACATTTTAGGATGTAGTATATTGGTATTACATAGAATTTTGAATTCTAAGAGGTAGGTTCAATTCCTGCTGTCTTAGAAATAAGAGGATTTGAACCTCTATGGTTTACTCTATCAAAGTAACTCTTTTGTCAGACATATTTCTAAGTATAAGGAGGGATACTTGCTATGAAAATAGGAATTGAAATGTGTCATGTGCATAGAGCTAGTGTTAGGGGTAAGAAGTTTTTTCAGAGAAGGTGTATAAGTTGATCATAGCGAAATCGTGGGTAAGATGCTCGAATTCACAAAAATAGGGAAGTTAGTATTAATGATTTGATTATAAAATCAATTGTATATGTTTGTGGTTGATATAAGTTGTGGATTGGTCCTAAAAACACAATTGTTGATAGGGCATTTATTAGGATAATATTAGTGTATTCGGCTATAAAGAATAGAGCGAATGGTCCTGTGGCATATTCTACATTAAACCCTGAAACTAGTTCAGATTCCCCTTCAGTTAAATCAAAAGGTGCTTGATTAGTTTCTGCTAGGGTTGAGATAAATCATATTACGGCTAGGGGTCAGGATATGAGTAAGAGACATGTATGTTCTTGTGTAGTAATAAGGAATTGTAAGGAAAATGAGCCATTTATTAGAAGGACTGATAGTAAGATGATTGCTATAGTTACTTCGTAGGAGATTGTTTGTGCGATTGCACGTAAGGCTCCAAATATAGAATATTTTGAATTAGAGGCTCAGCCTGACCATAAGATAGAATATACGGATAGGCTGGAGATAGCTAAGATAAATAATATGCCTATATTTATATTAATTAAAGGGTGAGGTATGGGTAGAGGAATTCATAGGCTAAATGCAAGTATAAGTGATAGTGTGGGGGCAATAATAAATAGGGATGTTGAGGTGGCTAAAGGACGTAAAGGTTCTTTAATAAATAGTTTTATAGCGTCGGCAAATGGTTGGAGGATGCCATATGGGCCAACGATGTTAGGGCCTTTTCGTAGTTGTATATATCCTAAGATTTTTCGTTCTACTAGGGTAAGAAAGGCTATTGCGATTAGAATTGGGATAAGTAGTATTAGAATGTTAATTAGATGCACTATTAGGGAGAGGATTTGAACCTCTGAAAACAAGGTTTTAAGTCTTACGCAATTTCCGGGCTCTGCCACCCTAATAAACCCTTGTCTAGGGTGGGTATAGTACGTGTTTACTATATTGAGATGGTTTCATTAATTAATCAGGGGCACTTGTATTAAGGAGGTCCCATTTCTCTTGTCCTTTCGTACTGGGAGAAATCATAAATAGATAGAAACCGACCTGGATTACTCCGGTCTGAACAAATCGTTGAACAAACGAACCTTTAATAGCTGCTACACCATTGGGATGTCCTGATCCAACATCGAGGTCGTAAACCCTAATTGTCGATATGGACTCTTGAATAGGATTGCGCTGTTATCCCTAGGGTAACTTGGTCCGTTGATCAAATTAGTTTGGGTCAATAAGATTATTATTTATACTTTGGCTTCTTAGCCTAGGTTATAATCATTCGGAGGTTTTTTTATTCTCTGAGGTCACCCCAAATGAAACGTATGATTTATATTTAGTGTTTTGTAGTCAGTAGACTGTTTGTTGTTAAAATTAAATTATGTGGTTAAAGCTCCATAGTGTCTTCTCGTCTTATTATTATATCCCTGCCTCTTCACGGGCAGGTCAATTTCACTGATTGGAAATAAGAGACAGTTGAACCCTCGTTTAGCCTTTCATATTAGTCCCTAATTAAGGAACAAGTGATTATGCTTCCTTTGCATGGTCAGGATACCGCGGCCGTTTAACTTAGTCACTGGGCAGGCATTGCCTCTAATACTTATAATGCTAGAGGTTATGTTTTTGGTAAACAGGCGGGATTCATGTTTGCCGAGTTCCTTTTATTTCTTTTAATCTTTCCTTTTAGCACACCTGTGTTGAACTAACATTGGATGATAAGTACTTTTTACAAATAGTTAATGTACTTATAGTTTGTTAACTAACAATGGTTATCCGGGTTGTTATAGGCTTGTGCATGGAGAATAATACTCTTGTTACTCATACTAACAGTATCGCTTCTATCAGTTAATAGATTAACCCAGTTATGAAGATAGGAAATAGATTTTATTTAGGGTATTATGTACTATTAAGTGTTGAGCTTGAACGCTTTCTTTATTGATGGCTGCTCTTAAGCCAACTATGGTTAGTTGATTGATTGTCTTATTCACTATTAGAGGTTGTTTCCGTTCCTAAAGAGCTGTCCCTCTTTAGGCTATATTTTAAGCTTACATTTGTGTTAGTAAAGTTTATGGTAGGCTTAAAGTTGAACTAAAATTCTTTATTGGGTAACCAGCTATCACCAGGCTCGTTAGGCTTTTCACCTCTACCCAGAAGTCTTCCCACTATTTTGCTACATAGACGGGTTAACTCTTAAAGTTGCTCTTGGGTAGCTCGCTTGGTTTCGGGGTCTCTAGCTAAAGTTCTCTTAGTTAGAAGATTTCTAGTTAGTTCATTATGCAAAAGGTACAAGGTTTAATCTTTGCTTTTATTTACTTTTAACAAGTCTTTCATCTTTCCCTTACGGTACTATCTCTATGGCTCCTTAAAAAGTTTCTTTCTCCAATACTTCTTTTAGTGAATGTTTTAATTTGTAAGTTAAAATTTTATAGATTGAAAAAATGAGGGCTAGAGTTAGTTCATAATGTCCATTGGATGTGGAATCTTCTGGGTGTAGACCAGATGCTTTATGGGGTTTAAGCTACCTTATGGTTAGTCCAAGCACACTTTCCAGTATGCTTACCTTGTTACGACTTATCTCCTCTCATAAGTTTATGAGTCAATATTAGGTATAGTTAACAGTTAGCTTAATTTGAGGAGGGTGACGGGCGGTGTGTACGTACTTCATTGCTCTATTCAATTAAGCTCTCTATTCTTAATTTACTACTAAATCCTCCTTTGTCCTCTAAGTTTCATAGAGGATAGCGTAACTGTTCTTTAGAAGAAAATGTAGCCCATTACTTCCCAGCCCATAGGCTACACCTTGACCTAACGTTTTTATGGGTATTCTCTTGCTTACTCTTGTTCTTTTTTAAGGTTTGCTGAAGATGGCGGTATATAGGCTGAATTAGCAAGGGGTGGTAAGGTATAACGGGGTTTATCGATTATAGAACAGGCTCCTCTAGATGGATATAAAGTACCGCCAAGTCCTTTGAGTTTTAAGCTGTGGCCAGTAGTTCTCAGGCAAGTGATTTTGTTATTTAATCACTTAGGTTTAGGGCTAAGCATAGTGGGGTATCTAATCCCAGTTTGGATCTTAGCTATCGTGTATTAATATAATTAGAATTACTTTCGTTATTGATTTTAAGTCCAACAATGAATTTTCACATATTAGTTGGGTTTTAATTCTATTATGTTCGTAATAAAAACACATTTTACGCCGGAGAATAGTTAGTTTGGGTTAATCGTATGACCGCGGTGGCTGGCACGAAATTTACCAACCCTGATGAGGTATGACTAAGTCAAACTTTCGTTTATGGCTTAATTTTTATCACTGCTGAATCCCGTGAGGGTGTGGCCAGGCAAGGTGTCTTTAGTTATATGTGTGTATGTGCTTGATACCCTCTCCTTAGGGTTTAAAGTAAAACCTAGGGATTTGACACTGGTTTATAGAGATTTGCATGTGTAACTCTACCTCTAACTAACTATAAGGCTAGGACCAAACCTTTTATGTTTATGGGATTGAAGAAAATCCATCTAAGCATTTTCAGTGCTTTGCTTTATATTAAGCTTCATCAACTAAATATGTACTTCGTACTACCTGGATATTTTTGGTGCACATAGGTAAATCCAAGCGACGGTTTAGAAGGATTTTTTGCATGAATACTGGGTTTTAAGTTATATTCAGAGGATTACTAGAATGTGGGAGGGGTCTTAATAGTTGGATCTTTGCTTTTGGGGTTTGTCAGAGGGAATGCTATTAAGTTGGGGGAAAGGGGGGTATGATACAGGAAATCAAGTCAAATAATTATTTATGTCCGAGAAACCATTAATAATATGTCTTCAGAGGACTCCCAAGAGGATTAATGGCATTCCTATTGAGTGAAAAAGTATGGCTACATGATAAGCTGATTTCACGACTAGTTGAGTAACGCGCACAGAAAATTAAAAAATACCAAAGGCCCGAGATTACAGTTATGTTGGGCATGGGCTGATTAGACCCATAACCATCGAGATGTCTTATTTAAGGGGAACGTATGGACGATAAAACATTCTATGGCTGTGTAAATTCTTGGAAACTACCGAAACAACACTGTATGAGAAACTATATGCGTAATTTCTTGAAAACTATCGATACAACAATGTGTGAGAATCTATACGTGTACCTTATTGAAACTTAATGATACAATGCTGTGTGAGAATACACAGGTAGAAATTATTGAAAACTAATGATCCAACAATGTGAGAATCTACAAGTTTACCTTAATGAAAAATAATGATACAATGCTGTGTGAGATCTACATGTGGAACTTACTGAAAACTAATGATCCAACACTGTGTGAGAATCTACACGTGCAAATTATTGAAAACTAAAGGTAAAGCACTGTGTTCGATATTACACATATAACATTGAAAACTAAAGCTGCAATGCTGTGTGACATTCTACACGTGTACCTTATTGAAAACTAGCAATACAAGCTGGGTGAAAATCTGCACATGTAACTAATTTAAAACTAATGATACAATGCTGTGTGACAATTTACATGTGTATCTTCTTGAAAACTATCTACACAACACTGTGTGAGAATCTACTCATGTTACTTCTTCAAAACTAACGCTACAACACTGTGTGAGAATCTATATGTGTAACTTCTTGGAAATTATCAATAAAACACTGTTTGAGAAACTGCATGCATATCTTATTGAAAACTAACAAAAGAACTCTGTGTGAGAATCTATAAGCAATACTTCTTGAAAACCATCAATACAACTCTGTGTGAGGAACTACATGTGTAAATACCTGAAAAATAACGATACAACTCTGTGTGAGATTTTATACCTGTACCTTATTGAAAACTAACGATACAACAATGTGTGAGAATCTAGAGGTGTACCTTATTGAAACCTAACGATACATCGCTGTGGGAGATTCTAAAGGTGGGTCGTATTGAAAACTAACAATACAACTCTGTGTATCTTACTGAAAACTAATGATACAACAATGAAGAGAATGTACACGTGTAACTGATTGAAAACTGATGATACAACACTGTGTGAGAATCTGCACGTATACCTTATTGAAAACTAACTATATGACGCTGTTGAGAATCTACACGTGTACCTTATTGAAATCACGATTCAACACTCTGTGAGAAACTACATGTGTAACATATGGAAAATTAACGACATAACACTGTGTGAGGATCTACACATTTAACTTCTTCAAAACTAGCCTTACAACCTTGTGTGAGAAACTACATGTTTATCTTGCTGAAACCTAACGAAACAACTCTGTGTGAAGATCTATAAGCGATACTTCATGAAAAAAATCAATACAACACTGTGTGAGGAACTACGTGTGTAACTTCTTGAAAACTAATGATACAACTCATGTGAGATTCTAGACGTGTACCTTAATGAAAACTAACGAAACAACGCTGTGTGAGATTCAACACGTGTACCTTTTTTTGAGAAACCCTATTAATGTAATCACTGTGGTAAAGCATTTGCATATGACAGTGCTTTGAAAGCACATGAAAGAATGCATACAGCAGAGAGGCCCTATGAATGTCACCAATGTGGTAAAGCCTTTGCACAGAAAGCCACTCTTGTAACTCATAAAAGAATACATACTGGACAGAAACCATATGAATGTAATCAATGTGGTAAAGCCTTTGCACAACAAGGCAGTCCTGTAAGTCATAATAGAACACATACTGGAGTTAAACCATATGAATGCAGTCAATGTGGTAAAGCCTTTTCACATGCCAATGGCCTTAAGTATCATAAAAGAACACACACTGGAGAGAAAACGTATGAATGTAATCACTGTGGTAAAGCCTTTGCATGTGCCCGTGGTCTTAAATATCATAAAAGAAATCACACTGGAGAGAAACCGTATGAATGCAATCAATGTGGTAAAGCCTTTGCACAACAAGGCAGTCTTGTAAATCATAAAAGAACTCATACTGGAGAGAGACCATATGAATCTAATCAATGTGGTAAAGCCTATGCACGTGTACCTTATTAAAAATTAGCAATAAAAGCTGTGTGAGAACCTACAAGTGTAACTTATTGAAAACTAAAGATACAACACTGTGTAAGTATCTACATGTGTACCTTATTGAAAACGAAATATACAACGCTGTGTGAGACTCTACACGTGCAACTTATTGAAAACTAATGATACAACAATGTTTGAGATAATAATCGTGCAACTTATTGAAAAGTAATGCTGCAATGCTGTCTGATAATCTACACTAGTACATTATTGAATACTAAGGATACAACGCTGTGTGAATGTACACGTGTACCTTATTGAAAACTAAAGATACAACGCTGTGTGACATTCAACCCGTCTACCATATTGAAAACTAATGTTACAACACAGTTTGAGAATCTACCTTTGCTACTTCTTGTAAACTATCGACACAACACTGTGTGAGTAACTACATGCGTAATTTCTTGAAAACTAACTATCCAACACTGTGTGAGAAACTACATGTGTAAATAATTAAAAATCTAAGGACACAACACTGTGTGTCATTCTTCACGTGGAACGTATTGAAAACTAACGCTACAATGCTATGTGATAATCTCCACTTGTAACTTATTGAAAACTAACAATACAATGCTGTGAGATATTCTACACGTGTACCTTATTGAAAACTAACAATACAAAGTTGTGTGAGAATCTACAGCTGTACCTCCATGAAAACTAAATATACAACACAATTTTTGAATGTACCCGTGTAACCTCCTGGAAAATATCGACACAATATTGTGAGAGAAATTATATTTTTAATTTTTGAATACTAACCATACAAAACTGTGTGAGAATCTATAAGTATATCTACTTGAAAATTAGTGATACAAAACTGTTTGAGAAACCACAAGGGTAGCTTTTTGAAAACTAATGACACAAGGCTATTTGAGATTCTACACCTGTACCTAATTGAAAACTAATGACACAAAGCTGTGTGAGAATCTACTGGAGTAACTTATTGTAAACTAAACATACAACACTGTGTAATTATCTACACCTGTAACTTATTGAAAACTAATTATCCAACACTGTGTGAGAATCTACAGGTGTACTCTATTGAAAACTAACGATACAATGCTGTGTGAGAATCTACACGTGTACCTTATTGAAAACTAACGATGCAACGCTGTGTGAGAAACTACATCTGTAACATATAAAAAAACTAACGATATAACACTGTAAAAGAATCTACATATGTAACTTCTTCAAAACTAGCCTTACAAACATGTGTGAGAAACTCCATGTCTACCTTGGTGAAACCTAATCAAACAACTCTGTGTGAGTAACTATAAGTGATTCCTCTTGAAAATCATCAATACAACACTGTGTGAGGAACTACATGGGTAACTTCTTGAAAACTAATGATACAACGCTGTTTGAGATTCAACAGTGTACCTTATTGAAAACTAGGAATATAAGATTTGTGAGAATCTACAGGTGTAACTTATTGAAAACTAAATATACAACACTGTGTAAGTATCTACACGTGTAACTTATGGAAAACTAAATATACAACACAGTTTAAGAATCTACCCGTGTAACTTCCTGAAAACCATCGACACAACACTTTGAGAGAAACTACATGCGTAATTATTGAAAACTAATGATACAACTCTGTGTGAGAATCTACACATGTAACTTATTGAAAAATTACGATACAACACTGTGTGAAATACTACACGTGTACCTTCTTGAAATCTAATGATTCAACACTGTGTGAGAATCCACACTTGTTACTTCTTCAAAACAAATGATACAACACTGTGTGAGAAACTACATTTGTAACTTCTTGGAAACTATCGATACAACACTGTGTGAGTATCTACATGTGTACCTTATTGAAAACTTACGATATAATGTTGTTCGAGAATCTACACGTGTACCTTAATGAAAAACAACAAAACAACACTTTGTGAGAAACTACATGTGTAACATATGGAAAACTAACGATATAACACTGTGTGAGTATCTAAACATGTAACTTCTTCAAAACTAGCCTTAAAACCTTGTGTGAGAAACTACATCTGTAACTTCTTGGAAACTATCAATAAAACAGTATGTGAGAAGCTAAATGTGTAACTTGTTGAAAACTAACAAACAATTATGTGTGAGAATCTATAGGCGATACTTCTTGAAACCCATCAATACAACACTGTGTGAGGAAGTACATGTGAAAATTCTTGAAAACTAACGATACAACCCTGTGTGAGATTCTACACGTGTATCTTATTGAAAACTAATGATACAATAATGTGTGCGAAGCTACAAGTGTACCTTATTGAAAACTAATGATACAATGCTGTGTGAGAATCTACAGGTGTAACTTATTGAAAACTAACTATGCAATGATGTGTGAGATTCTACATGTGTACCTTATTGACAACTAACGATACAACGCTGTGAGAATATACACGTGTACCTTATTGATAACTAATGATACAACACTATGTGAGAATGTATAAGCATAACTACATGAAAACTAGCGCCTCTGGCGGCTCTGCTTCTGGGCCTGTGTTCCAGTGCCTTGGTATCTCCTGGAAACTGCACAGAACTTCCAATCTCATAGGGAGCCAAACACCTGAGACTCCAGGGCATCTTCCCCACCAATGAGTCAAGGAAACCAGAGGAGCCAGGGAGACCAGGGGAGCAGCTGTTCCGGCAACAGGATCAGGTATAACAGGACCTGCATTTGCACCTGGGTTCCAGTGCCTAGGGTTTGCCTGGGAACTGCACAGAGCTTCCAATCCCAGAGGGAGCCAAACACACCAGACTGCAGGACTTCTCTCCCAACAATGAGACCAGGAACTATAGGAGTCAGGGAGACCAGGGGACAGCTGTTCAGGTTTTGGGGTCAGGTACAACAGGCCCTGCTTCTGGGCCTGTGTTCCAGTGCCTGGGGATAGCGTGGGAACTGCACAGGGTTTCCAATCCCAGTGGGAGTTAAGCACCCCAGATACCAGGTTTTCTCTCCCACCAACGAGACCTGGAAACTAGCTGATTCAGGGAGACCAGTGGACCAGCTGTTCTGGAGGTTCCAGGAATCAGAAGAGCATGGGAGACCATGAGAGCAGCTGTCCTGGTGGGATCAGGTAAAACAGGTACTGCTTTTGGGCCTGTGTTCCAGTGCCTATGAACTGCACAGAGCTTCCAATCCAGGAGGGAGCCAAAACCCCAGACTCCAGGACTTCTCTCCCACCAATGAGACCAGGAAACCAGAGGAGCCAGGGAGACCAGGGGAACAGCTGTTCCGGTGGGATCAGGTACAACAGGATCCAGCAAATTGTCCAGGGGACCAGGTGAGAGGATAAGTGCCCCAGATTCCTGTTCTTCTCCACCCACAGGACCAGAACGAGGACAAGGAATAGAAGAACTACCAGATTATTGGAATTGCTAGCACCCACCAAAAGGGAACTCTGGTCCCATAACCACCATATATGACACCACCAGATTCTAGAGACTCCACACCAGCAAGATCACAACATTCCAATGCAAACAAAGCAGAATAGAATGACCTTAATACCACTTTCATGAAAATGATAGAGGCCCAAAAAGAGGATATAGGAAAATCCCTCAAAGAAATGGAAGAACAAAACAAACCAAAAAATGCAGGAAATAGAAGAAAAAACAAACCAAAAACGCAAGAATTGAAAGAAAAAACAAACCAAAAAATGCAGGAAATGGAAGAAGAAACAAAGCAAAAAATGCAAGAAATGGAAGAAACAACGAAGCAAAAAACAAAAGAAACTAAAAAAAGAAAACTAGCGATACAACACTGTGTGAGAAACTATATGCATAACTTGTTGAAAACTAACAAAACAACTCTGTGTGAGAATCTATAAGCGATACTTCTTGAAAACCATCAATACAACACTGTGTGAGGAACTACATGCGTAATTTTTAGAAAACTAATGATACAATCTGTGTGAAATTCTACTCGTGTAACATTGAAAACTAACAATACAACAATATGTGAGAATCTAAATGTGTAACTTATTGAAAACTAACCATACAATGCTATGTGAGTATTCATGTAACTTCTTCAAAACTAGCCTTATAAACTTGTGTGAGAAACTACATCTCTAACTTCTTGAAAACTAATGATACAATACTGTGTGGGATTCTACACGCGTACCCTATTGAAAACTAAGGATACAACTCAGTGTGAGAATCTGCATGTGTACCATATTGAAACCTAATGATACAACACTGTATGAGAAATTACATGTGTAACTTATGGAAAACTAATGATATAACACTGCGTGAGAATCTACAAATGTAACTTCTTCAAAACTAGCCTTATAAACTTGTGTGAGAATCTACATCTCTAACTTCTTGAAAACTAAGGCTACAATACTGTGTGAGAATCTATAAGCATAACTACTTGAAAACTAGCGATGCAACACTGTGTGAGAAACTGCATGTGTAACTTCTTGAAAACAAATGATACAATGCTGTGTGAGAAACTACACAAATAACTTCTTGAAAATTAATGAAATAATTCTGTGTAAAAATCTATATTTGTAACTTCTTGAAAACTATCGATTCAACACTGTGTGAGAATCTACAAGTGTAACTTCATGAAATCAAATAATAAAACACTTATGAGAAAATACGTGTTTCATTTCTTGAAAACTAACGATAAAACACTGTGTGAGAATCTATATGCGTAACTTCTTGAAAACAAACGATACAACACTGAGTTTGAAACTACACGCATAACTGCTTGAAAACTAATGAAACAACTCTGTGTGAAAATACATTAGTAAATTCCTGAAAAGTAATCATACAACACAGTGTGAGAATCTACACGTGAAACATATACAAAACTAACGATACAACCCTGTGTGATAATCTACATGTGTAACTTCTTGAAAACAAACTATATAAAACTCTATGAGCAACTTCATGTGTAATTCCATGAAAAGCAAGGATACAACACTGTGTGAATATCTATATGTGTAACTTATTGAAAAATAACTGTACAAAACTTTATGCAAAACTCCATGTGTAACTACTAGAAATCTAACTGTCAGGGTTAGGGTTAGGGTTCTGGTTAGGTTTAGGGTTAGGTTTAGGGTTAGTGTTAGAGTTAGGTTTAGGGTTAGGGTTAGGTTTAGTGTAGGGTTAGCGTTAGTGTTATGTTTAGGGTTAGGGTCAGGGTTAGATTTAGCCTTAGGGTTAGGGTTATGATTCAGTTTAGGTTTAGTGTTAGGGTTAGAATTAGGGTTAAGTTTCGGTTAGGGTTAGGGTTAGGGTTAGGGTTGAGAACCTACATGTGTATAGAAAATTAATGATAGAACACTGTATGAGAATCTATTCGCTTAACTTCTTGAAAACCCACGATAAAACCCTGTGTGAGAAACAGCATGGGAAAATGCTTGAAAACTAATGATACAACACTGAGATCGAAACTACATGCAAACCTTCTTGAAAACTAACGAAATAACTCTGTGTGAGAAACTACATTATTAACTTCTTGATAACTAACAATACAACACTGTGTGAGAATCTACCTGGTTAACTTCTTGAAAACTAAATATATAATATCTATGGGAAACTTCATGTGTAATTCCATGAAAAGTAACTTTACAACACTGTGTGAGAATCTATATGTGTAACTTTTTGAAAACTAACTGTACAAAACTTTATGCAAAATACCATGTGTAGCTACTAGAAACCTAACTGGTAGGGTTAGGGCTAGGGTTAGGTTTAGGCTTAGGGTTAGGTTTATGGTTCAGGTTAGGGTTAGTGTTAAGGTTAGAATTAGGGTTAAGTTTCAGGTTATGGTTAGGGTTAGGTTTAGGATTAGGATGAAGGTTAGGGTTAGGCTTGAGAATCTACATGTGTTACTTCTCACAAATTAACGATAAAACACTTTATGAGAAACTATTCGCTTAACTTCTTGAACACAAACGTTACAACCCTGTGTGAGAAACTGCATGGGAAAATGCTTGAAAACTAAGGATAAAACACTGAGTTCGAAACTACACGCAAACCTTCTTGAAAACTAACTAAATAACTCTCTGTGTGAAACTACATTATTAACATTTTGAAAACTACCGATACAACACTGTGTGAGAATCTACCTGGGTAACTTCTTGAAAATTAATATATAAATCTCTATGAGAACCTTCATGTGTAATTCCATGAAAAATAACATTACAACACTGTGTGAGAATCTATACACAAAACTTATTGAAAACTAAGTGTACAAAACTCTTTGGAAAACTCCATGTGTTCTACTTGATACCTAAGAGTTAGGGTTAGTGTTAGGGTTAGGTTTAGTGGTAGGGTTGGGGTTAGGGTTAAGGTTAGGTTTGAGAACCTAAATGTGTAACTTCTTGAAAATTAATGTTAGAATACTGTATGAGAATTTATACAATTAACTTCTTGAAAACCAACGATACAACCCTGTTTGAGAAACTACGTGTGCATCTTTTTGAAAACTAATGAAACAACACTGTATGCAAATCTTAAGCGATACCTCTTGAAAACCATCAACACAACACTGTGTGAGGAACTAAGTATGTAACTCCTTGAAAACTAGCAATACAACACTGTGTGAGAAATTATATAAGTACCTACTTGAAAACTAAGGAAACAACTCTGTTTGAGATTCTACACATGTGCCTCATTGAAAACTAATGATAAAATGCTGTGTGAGAATCTATAGGTGGATCTTATTGAAAACTAATGATCCAACACTGTGAGAGTCTACCGGTATAAATTATTGAAAACTAATGACACAACACTGTGTGCGATTATACACGTGTAACTTACTGAAAAGTAACGCTTCTACACTGTGTATAATCTACACGTGTAACTTCTTGAAAACTAACGATACAACGCTGTGTGAGAATCTACACGTGTAACTTATCGAAAACTGACGATACAGCACTGTGTGTATCTACACATGTACTGTATTGAAAACTAACGACACAATTCTGTTATAGAATCTACAGGTGTAACTTATTGAAAACTAAAGATACAACACTGTGTAAGTATCTAAACGCATAACTTATTGAAACCTAACCATACAACACAGTTTAAGAATCTACCCCTGTAACTTCCTGGAAACTATCAACACAACACTGTGTGAGAAACTACATGTGTAATTTCTTCAAAACTAATGATACAAGACTGTGTGAGAAGCTACACATGTAACTTATTGAAAACTTACAATACAACACTGCATGAGAAACTACACGTGTACCTTCTTGAAATCTAATGATACAACACTGTGTGAGAATCTACACTTGTTATGTCTTCAAAACTAACGATACAACACTGTGTGAGAATCTACATGTGTAATTTCTTGGAAACTATCGATACAACACTGTGTGAGTATCTACACTTGTATCTTTTTGAAAACTAATATATAATGCTTTTTGAGAATCTACACGTGTACCTTATTGAAAAATAGCAATACAACTCTATGTGAGAATCTACATGTTTAACTTATGGAAAACTAACAATATAACACTGTGTGAGTATCTACACATGTAACTAGCCTTAGAACTAGCCTTCTTCAAACTAGCCTTAAAACCTTGTGTGACAAACTACATCTGTAAATTCTTGGAAAATATCGATACAACACTATGTGAGAAGCTAAATGTGTACCTTGTTGAAAACTAACAAACAATTCTGTGTGAGAATCTATAGGCTATATTTCTTGAAAACCATCAATACAACACCGTTTGAGGAAGTACATGTGTAAATTCTTGAAAACTAACGATACAACCCTGTGTGAGATTCTGCACGTTTACCTTATTGAAAACTATTGATACAACAATGTGTGCGAATCTACATGTGTACCTCATTGAAAACTAATAATGCAATGCTGTGTGCAAATCTACAGGTGTAACTTACTGAAAACTAATGATGCAACGCCATGTGAGATTCTACCCGTGTACCTTATTGATAACTAACGATACAATACTGAGTGAGAATGTATAAGCGTAACTACATGAAACTAGCGCTTCCGGCGGCCCTGCTTCTGGGCCTGTGTTCCAGTGCCTTGGTATCTCCTGGAAATTGCACAGAGCTTCCAATCTCAGCGGGAGCCAAACACCCGAGAGTCCAGGACTTCTCTCCCACCAATGAGACTAGGAAAAAAGAGGAGCCAGGGAGACCAGGGGAGGAGCTGTTCAGGTTTTGGGGGTCAGGTTCAACAGGCTCTGCTTCTGCACCTGTGTTCCAGTGCCTGGTGTTTGCCTGGGAACTGCACAGAGATTCCAATCCCAGTGGGAGCCAAACACACCAGACTCCAGGACTTCACTCCCACCAACAAGACCAGGAAATCATAGGAGCCAGGGAGACCAGGGGACAGCTGTTCAGGTTTTGGGGGTCAGGTTGAACAGGTTCTGCTTCTGGGCCTGTGTTCCAGTGCCTGGGGATCACCTGGGAACTGCACAGGGTTTCCAATCCTGGCAGGAGGCAAGCACCCCAGATACCCGGTTTTCTCTCCCACCAACGAGACCTGGAAACTAGCTGATCCAGGGAGACCAGGGGACCAACTGTTCTGGAGGTTCCAGGAACCTCCTGGTGGGGTCAGGTAAAACAGACTCTGCTTTTGGGCCTGTATTCCAGTGCCTGTGGTTTGCCTGGGAACTGCACATAGCTTCCAATACAGGAGGGGGCCAAATACCCCAGACTCCATGACTTCTCTCCCCCAATGAGACCAGGAAACCAGAGGAGCCAGGGAGACCAGGGGAACAGCTGTTCCGGCGGGATCAGGTACAACAGGATCCAGCAAATTGTCCAGGGGACCAGGTGATAGGCTAAGTGCCCCAGATTCCTGTTCTTCTTCTCCACCCACAGGACCAGAACGAGGACAAGGAATAGAAGAACTACCAGATTATTGGACATCCTAGCACCCACCAAAAGGGAACTCTGGTCCCATAGCCCCATATATGATACCACCAGATTCTAGAGACTCCACACCAGCAAGATTACAACATTCCAATGCAAACGAAGCAGAATAGAATGACCTTAATACCACTTTCATGAAAATGATAGAGGCCCTAACAGAGGATACAGGAAAATCCCTCAAAGAAATGGAAGAACAAAACAAACCAAAAAAAGGCAAGAAATGGAGGATGAAACATACCAAAAAAGGGCAGGAAGTGGAAGAAGAAACAAAGCAAAAAATGCAGGAAATGGAAGAAGAAAAAAAAAAGCAAAAAAATACAAGAAATGAGAAAAAAAAAGCAAAATGGCTGAGAGGCACTTGAGGAAATGCTCAACATCCTTAGCCATCCAGGAAATGCCAATCAAAACAACTCTTAGATACCTTCTCACTCCTGTCAGAATGGCTAAATTCAAAAACACCAAAAACAATTTATGCTGGAGAGGATGTGGTGAAAGCAGAAAACTCCTCCATTGCTGGTGGGAGTGCCAACTTGTTCAGCCACTTTGGAAAACAGTATTGAGACTCCTCAGAAAAATGGGAGTAAACCTACCACAAGACCCCGCAACTCCATTATTAGGCATATATCCAAAATATGCCCATTCATACAACAAGGATGCCTGTTCCACTACGTTCATAGCAGCATTATTTTTAATTGCCAGAACATGGAAGCAACCTAGATGTCCCTCAACTGAAGAGTGGATAGAGATGAAGTTTTATATTTACACAATGGAGTACTATTCAGCAAAAAAAACAATGGAAACCTGAGATTTGCAGGCAAATGGATGACACTTGAAGAAACCATCCTGAGTGAGGTAACACAGTCACAAAAAGAGGAACATGGCATGTACTTTCTCATATATGGATTTTAGACATAGATCTGAGTGCCAGTCTACATTCCCATGGCCAGAGTGTCTGTGAAACAGAAACTTCATTCAGTTTCTGATGGAAGAAGAGGCAGACTCCCATGGCTAAGCACTGAGCTAAACTCATGAAAGCCAGTAACAGAGAGGCAGTACTGATGACC